>NC_132879.1:13017118-13037118 GCF_030463535.1 Salminus brasiliensis
TCAGCCTGGAAGATCACAGAGATCTGGATTTGGACAGGACTAAAATGATCAGACCACCTTTCAGTCCTGCCTGTAATTTTCTCAAAGGAGGAGGGAGACAGTGCAGACATGGCCGATCCATAAGACAGATAGATAGATGATAGATAGATGAGCTCCAGTAAAAGAGGATAGATAGAGCTATATTACACCCAGATACCTATTTCCCCATTATTACAGTGACTCAAATGCAAACATAAAAGTATAGAACTATATACAGAACTCTATTCTGGATTTTCTGAGGACAAGACATCATGGGGCATGAGAATACTGTGTGCAGTTACTGTGTAGAAACCACTATACACAGAAAGCTCTACATTTGTAAAGAACCTTCACATCCTTGATGAAGAACCTTTGTATTTACAAATAAAAGTTCTTTGTCAAGACACATACAGTAGTAAATAAACCTTAAGAAGATTCTGCAGACATCTTTTACAAGCATGATTTTTCATGGGACCTTTTGAGCACCTTTATTTATGAAGTGAAGCAAATGTAAAACTTTTTCATCAAGTGAAGACACTTTACATAACTTGCTTGCTTGACAGTACCTTTATTTTTAAGACTACAGGTTTTGTGCAGGTTTCTATTTCTTTTCATTCATTGTTACTTTCTAAATCAAGGTTATTAAAAATAATTTGTCCACCTTTCTACTGGATTTTGTGATGATCACCATTCCACCCCACCTCATCCCCAACTCCCCAACTCATCCCAGAAGTATTGGATGGTGCATAATCCATCATTCCAGAGAACGCCGTTCCACTGCTCCACAGCTCAATGCTCTACAGGGACTAGACAAGCTATTTCTGTGCATTTGCACATCTGTGTTTATTAGAAGACATTCGGACATATAATATGTGTGTATGCAATGTATATATAGTAGGTGGTATAGTAGTTAGGTTAGTATAGTAGGTTAGTAGGTTAGTATAGTAGTTAGTATAGTAGTTGGTTCCTTAATGTGAAGGTTGTTTACTGTAACTGTAACTGTAAAAGTTCTTCACACTTTTTCCAATCAAAAGTTGTTAATCCATGGCATCACTCAAAGATCCCTTTGAGAGCAGGTGTCCTTCATTAAAATGACATATAAACAATATATTGAACAAAACAGCTGCACTACTACTACTACTTTATTCGGTTTACATTTGACTGACGTTGTTGGCAAACAACAAAAACTTTTAATAAGAAGCAAGAGTGAAAGATAATAATCCAAACTATTAAAAAAGGCCGATACGGCATTGGGGAGTGAGGAGGGTTAGAAACGGTGAGCACGCGCACTCACAGAGGCCTTGTTCATAAAGACTCTTTGTATCTTTGAGCAGCTCTGGTCAGATGATTGTGCCAAACTAACGGAAAAGCTATGGAAAGAACGAACCACAGCGACAGAGCAAGAGAGAGAGAGAGCAAGAGAGAGGGAGAGAATTAGAAGCGTACCACTAGCAGGCCCCTACAGTTCTGCCAAACTGCCTGGAGAAAAACCCTGTTTTATTTATAGTCCGCCGTATCCATGGAAACCGGAGAGGTCACTGCAAGCCAGACCCGCATTTCACCCCTGCTCAGGGGAGTAGGATTTCACGGAGAGCCTCTCACTGTGTGTGTGTGTGTGTGTGTGTGTGTGTGTGTGTGTGTGTTTGCGCGTGAGACGCAGAACCGTGACTGATGGTGGTCACGCAGTCCCTAGAGCGGGCAGTCAGGCCGCTGCATGCTGGGATACGTGCAGAAAAGGGTGAGAGGCATGCAGGCTGAAATCCCCTCCATCTCACAGCCCAGCGCTGGAACACACACACCACACACACACACACTTCTCTGGAGCAGCTCTGCCTCAGTGCACCTCTCTCCAAGCTAGCACACGCTGTAGTCTGCTTTGCTACTGGATAGATCGCTTGCAACCATAACAGTTCAGCAGCTTTAAAGGGCCCGTCATCTGCATTCTTCTAGTGTTTGCTTTTTTCAATGTCTACTTATGACATGTGTGTGGTGTGGTGTGTCAAAATCACCCATAATTCCTGTTTACACCAACATTTTTAACTAACTTCAATCTCTAACGTTTAATAGACTATTTTGGTTACTGTCCCTTTAACACTGGCCTCTGACTGGTTGCTCTGTTTAAGGCCTCATTTGAAAAACAGTCTGGGTTGAATAACTCTTTATTACTGTACCTGTAACTGGAATGTATGGGCCAAGCTGTAGGCAGATATATGTAAATGAACTAGGGTGTCCCGATCCGATCCAGTGGCCGATCCTGGCGGGTATTGGCTATTTTAATCCCAAGGCAGTTCTGAGTCTTTTTTTTAATCCACGGTGTTCAGCGCACCATCTGGTGCCCTCAAGGCACCATTAACAGACATTATTCCCAGCTGGCAGCAGTGCGGACGTTCTCAGAAGGTCATTAAAAGGAGTTAAGAGTCTGCAGTATGGAGCTATTTTACAGTGGAACATGAAAACAGACCATAATATCTGAACCTTTATAAAACTATCACTGAACCTCTCTGTTTTACCAGCGGGAGAACTGCTTGTCTTTCTGTGTTTTTAAACCAGCACTGTGTGCATTCAGAACAGAGTAGATGCGAACAGAGTAATGCTATAGAAACACACACGCTATAGAAACCCAAATCACAGCACATTCACCCACAGTTATTTTACATCAGTAGACCAACAACCACAGATATCAGTTCAGAGTGTGTACCACTACACACTCACATACACACACACACAGGAAGTGACTTGACTGCAGTGTTTTAAAGCGGAGCTGATTGGTCAGGGAGGTGAGTCAGACTGGATTATAAAATAATAATATAATAAGACAACCGTATTCACCATTTGTATCAGACACAGATGGAATTTGGCTTCCGCCTTTAACCCATCCGTGGAGTATACACACACACATACACACTAGTAAAACACACACAGTGACTGTGACCACAAGTGCCAGAAGCGGTGGGCAGCCATTGCTGAGAAGCAGAGAGGGTGAAGGGCCTTGCTCAAGGGCCCAACAGTGGCAGCATGCCGAACCCGGATGTCGAACCCACAACCCTGTCAACAATAACTCAGAGCTCTGATCACTGAGCCAGCACTGTTCAAAATTTTTTAGGGAAAGTTATTTATACAACCACAAAATCGATATCAGCTGATACTCAGTTGGATCTGATAGGGGACAAAGTAACCTAATGAGGTCCAATAAATTCAAAGCTGGAGCTTTTGGCAGCTCAGTTTCCATGTATGTAAATTGGAGAATGGAAGATATGGTTTTAAGAGTGTATTTATGCGACATAAAAGTTTTGGTTTTTTTTTTTTAAATGAGAATATTTTTGGCTTCCCATTATATATATGTCCTTTAATGTCAATGGCAATTTAACACCCTATACTGAGAAAATGAATGTATTGAATTTACTTGCTTCTGACATGTGCATCATTTTCACATGAATAAAACATGATGAATCAACACATTCATCACCAAACCTAAGTAAAGACAATGTTGTTTTGGTGCGATATACTTTATTCATGTATAAACATTGTAAATTCAATACTTAACCTATTTTAAAGTGTACACTTTGTAATAATGCTGGTTACTCAGGGTTCCACTCAATTAAATTCAATTTAAATGTATTTATATGGAGCGATTCAGCTAAAAAAGGCAGCTTCACAGAGATCTGGGTCCAAGCCTCTTTTAAACAAACAAACCAAAGGCAACAGTGGCAGGGAAAAACACCTTCACACTGAGAGGAACCAAGACTCAAAAGGGGAACCCACCCTGGTTGACACCGGTCAACAACGGATAGCACTAGGAAAAGCAGAACAACAAGAATAACTGGACAGAATGAGAGTGAGATAATGAAGAGCTCTGGCTAATGTGAGAGCAAGCCATGAATTAATGAGAATGTGAGTCAGTGTAGGACACATGCTCAGTGATAATGTGAAAGTCCATGCAGGATAAACAGTCATATGAACAGCTATACAGAATCTTAAGAGGATCCAGAGCAGCAGGCTAGTAGAGATCTGGGTCAAGCAGCATGGAGAAAGAGCTGTAGTAACAGTACCTCAGTACCTGGATAAAAGATAATAAAGGAAAAACAAAGAGGTTAGAAGGATTTTGGCAAATACTGGTCAGTCAACACAGCAGGAGAGCCTGGACCAAGGGGTAGGCAGGCAGCAGCACCCAACCATTTCTGTACTAGAAATAAAAGCTTTAGAGACGTTCTTCTAGGAGAGTAATGGTACATCCCCTTCACATTGACCAACTCCCATCTGTCTTTAAATGCTGACATTACATCTTCCCCCCTCCCCTTCACAGCCACCAGTTCGGTCCTGCCCGGTTGCCCAGGGGCTTGACTCCACACCTGCCTTCCATGTATTGCAGGATCTGCAAGGGCCTAGCTGTTACAAGACATAGGCCAACCAAAGGCCCTATGTTAAAGACTTAACCCAACATATTTTGTTCTCTCAACAATTTTGACAAGTTTTTCTTCTTATGCGCTAGCCTCTGGTTTCATCTGGTAGAAATGTGGTTATATTAACTGTTTAACTGTTTATGGCCAACTCTAGTCCTACGAGTTCATTCTTGTAGTTATTGTTAAGTTTAATAACTGAACAATAAGCCTTTAGTTTAAGACATTAAAATGATCTTCAGAGCCCTCTCCATTGCTAAGGCATTAAAAGGCCCATAACCCATATTTTTCTTTTATTTGATATTTTCCTCTGAGGCTCATTCATAAGATGTGTGTGGTTTTTTTTTTTACCACAAATGGTCACAATTCATTTTTCCAACCTCTCTTTATCCTTTAGAATGAACCACCAGGCTTTTATTTCTGCGCCTTTAAGACATCATTCTGCCTCATTCCAAAAGTGGTCTGGACAGAAACACTCCTAACAACAGGGCTTCCCAAACTTCTTCATGCCAAGACCCACCTGTGTTGTAATCTACTAAATATTTTGTGTAGTGAAAAAAAAAGTACATTCAGTGTAGTTTCACTCAGTATACTGTTCATTTACTCAATAAATTCTATTCAAGGGTTGTGGTGGGTCTGGACATAGCTCTAAAGTAAATTATAAAAAAAAAATGTTTGTTCAGTCTTAAGATGTGATCCATTCAGCTCTATGAACAAATGAAAACACTTTAGTAATGTTTATTTATTTACTTATTTATTCTGATCTAATCAGATTTTCCATCCATTTCTCCCCAATTTGGACTGCTAGTTACCCACCTGTTTATAGCAATTGTGCTCTTTCTGGGCTTCGGCTACCAATGGCCAAATTCCAACCAGTGTTTAAATTGGTACTGATCTGTGTTGTCAGCACAAATTAAAGACTACTGTGAACTGGTAAAGCGAGCATCACTTGCAAGACTCTCTCTCCCATTGAAGACGATCCTAATACTACATAGCTTTTGACAAGGTGGGCTTCGGCCTGTAGGCTGTTCTGTATCTGATCACCCATTTTTTTGCCCACCTATTCATTACTGGTGTGTTACTGGGAAAAAAACAGTCATTGCTGACAAAATGTGATCAAAGCTATGCTTTTGGTAAAAAACTAAAAAATATACACTGATGCAGCTTACACAGTGTGAATGAAAACCACAGCGCGAATGGACAGGCCTAAACTGCTATTGACTGAATAGGCAGATACTGTATGTCCAAATGTTTGTGCACACCTCTTCATCTACTCTGGTAGGTTGCACCCATTGCTGACACAGATGTGCAAATACATACACACAGCTTTTCTAGTCCTTGTAGAAAAGTATTGCCAACAGAGTAGGAGTAGATATACATGAAACTGTTGGCACTATACCTAATGCCAGGCATGGGCTAGAGGGGTATACAGCCCTCCAGCATTAAGCTGTGGAGCAGTGGAGCTGTGTTCTCTGGAATGATGGTGTTCCATCCAATACTTTTGGATGGAACACCATCATTGAGGTGGGGTGGTGATCATCCGACAAGAGTTACTCCAACAAAAGCAAGATAAACTCATTTTAATACCCTTGATTTTGGAAGAAACAATGCATAACCATATAGAGTATAATGTAGGTGTGCTGGTTTTCCAGTTCAGTGTCCATAAATGGGCTGTATGAAGTAGGAAGTGATGGACAAAATGAGCAACTTAGCCACAAACACTTAAGAAAAATGATGAAAATTCATTTTTTCATGATATGGGTGCTTTAAGTGTCGTTAAACAGCGGTGTGTGTGTGTGTGTGTGTGTGTGTGTGTGTAAGATCAAACTGTGATGGAAATGCAATTAGAGATTAAGCTGTAAACTTTGTTAGTCTACAGAGGAGGTAGCATCAGACCCAGGGCCAAATAGAGACACATACTTCCTCTCTCTCTCTCTCTCTCTCTCTCTCTCTCTCTCATACACACACTTTTCTCCCATCTTACTCCTCTCTCTTCCTCTTTCCTGTCTCCCCCTTCTCTCTCAGGCTCTTTCACTCTTTCTCTGTACCCTTCTACCTCACACTTTCTCTTCCTCTCCTTTTCTTTTTTTTCTCTTCCGTCTTCTTTCCCTCCCCCCTCCTTCTCCCTTCTCCCACTCGGAGGCGAATCAGTGACGCCAGGCCAGTATTTGCTGACAGACACCACGGCAACACGCTGGACTGTGACGAGAGGAACAAGGGCCTCTCACAAGCTCTTCCTTTTACGCCAGGCTAACCGTGGCTGGCTCTGACGCTAGCACAGCCACAGGCTCCAGTGCAGACACAGATAAGACGCTGAATTGCCTAAATTGATCTTCCCATGCTAGGTCTGCTAATATGTTCTTTCATAGCTGATATTTGAAATTTATATCAGATGATATTGGATGATAATGTTGATGATGTTTGAAACTGAAAGTATGCACTGTTAGGACTGGGGATGGGTGATGAAATCGGAATTACATCAGGACCGTCAGAGATTTATTTCTATATTAAATAAAAGAAAAAATACAAACAAACAAAACAAAGTAAAAAAAAATCATTAACATAAATAATAAAATAAAGAAATTAGTAAAATAAGACAAAATACATAAAAAACTAAATAAAATAAAACAAAAAAGTCAAAAACAAAATTAAATAAAAAATCGACTTAAATTAAATTAAAAACAAAAAAGTAAAAATCTATTAAAAAGTAGAAAAGTGAGTAGAATAAGTAGAATAAGATAAAATCATTTTAAAACAAAACAAAATAAAACAGTATAAAAGAAAAAAAAACATTTTACCAAGTAAAATGCACAAATAAAAAAAGTGTTATTTGTTAAAATGTTACAATAATGAACAATAAAAATACAAATGATTAAATTACACAGAGCATCCTGCACTTATTTTTTAATTATTATTCATTACATTTTTAATTGTAATTTGGATACACTTTGGATAGGACAAAGTGTAGTTCCAGTGTAGTTAATTCCACACAATTGTCATGTTTATGTCTATGTATTAATTGTAATGTCTTACAAGGGGAGAAATATGTTGGTCAATCCTTTACTGTAACTTTGGTAGTTAGCTGTGTAGGCACACTAGCTATCTGTTAAAACAGATGAATGTTAGAAAAATTCTAAAAATAAAAAATTACTGAAAAACCTAATAAAGAAATCAATAATACTAACAATGAAATAAACACCTTTATGGTCAAAAATATTTGGACACCTGTTTTTTCTTTTGATATCAAGTGTATTAATCAAGGGTTTCTGCTTTTATTGAAGTAATGATCTTCTGTCCAGGAAAGACTTTCTATTTGATTTTTTTCTTGGAGCATTTCTGTAAGGATTTGTTTGATTTCAGTGACAAGAACATGAGTGAGTTCAGGATGTTGGATTATCCCCACCATCATCCCCAACTCATCCCCCAAAGTATTGGATGAAGCACCATCATTCCAGAGAACAGTTCCACTGCTTTACATTTACATTTACATTTTAAGGCATTTAGCTGACGCTCTTATCCAGAGCGACTTCCAAGGTTACTTGTATTACAGAGGTGGGCCAATATAGTGTTAGGAGTCTTGCCCAAGGACTCTTATTGGTGTAGCGCAGAATAGTCACCTAGACCGGGAATTGAACCCCAGTCTCCCACATGGTGTGGTAGCTTACTGGCAGGTAGTGGTGTTATCTGTCGCGGGGTGGGGTGGGGGTGGGTTATATAGCATTATGCATGGTGCCCACAAACTTTTGGACATATAGTGTAACTGTTTCAAATGTGTTGTTTATTTCTAACAATATGTGACATTTCTATGTGAAAGGTCACAGGGTCAGGATAGATCAGTTGTATAGTGTGTTTTTGTATTATAAATTGACATTTTCGGTTTTGGATGTAACTCTGGCAACCTTTATATGACAAGTGTAAAACAGGAAAAACATTTTTGGCAGATCTCTTTGAGTACTATTACTCATGCGACAGTAGCTAATCATGTTGGCTATGTTAATTTGCTTGCTAGCAGCATTAAAACAGCTTTCAGCCAGAAAACCTTTTAATTCATTGTTGTTGTAATCTGTTTATGTCTTCATACTCCATTACACATCAATCAAAACAACAAATAACTCCATATATGTCCATATGGTCAGCTGTCTGAACTGTGCTGCGCTTCCCTTCAGTAAGGCTCTGGTCTACAGTACCATATACTGCCTTGAATTCTGTGTTGGTTATGAAGAAGCTGGATTTGCCGTAAATCTATAAATTATTTAGCTTTCAGGGAAGGCTAAGGAGGCTAAGGCCAAATGGTGGAGTATCTGGCCTCAGTGCTGAAGAACTTGTTAAATATATGTAGTATATTCACACACACACACACACACATGCGGCACAGTACAGTAGTCTGGAGTCATGTTTTCAGCTATAAATCCAGTTTTGCTGCATATACCTACTAAACCATATCAATGTAATATGATGAATGATGAATTAACAGCCTCAAAAGTTTTAAATAATTTGTCAAAACTGTAGAGGATTCTAAAATAACTGAGATTATTGAGAATTAATAATGTCAGTGATGTTATAGTATGTTACTTACATACACACACACTCACAAACACACTTGATTCTCTGTCAAATGTTAATAGCTAACACAACAATAAATTACCCGACATGTATGCACAGGCATGTTCACACATGTACAAACACACACACACATACACACACATACACACAGGGGTCAGGGTCGCAGCACAGCTCGGTGGAATAGTCACATGGTGTGTTAACGAAGTCAACCTTTCTCTACCATGTATTAATCATTAACCAGCACAGCAGCACTGCAGCACCGAGCGTTCTCCCACCAGACCATCACACACACACACACGTGCACACACACACACACCTCCTTCACAAACTTACTGGGAACATAAATACACAGACACACATACACACACACACACACACACATTACTAACTCATAATGGCACAAACCCAAGTAATATCATACACACTTGTCTGTCTCTCACAGCACACAAACATACTTTTTGATTCTCTCTGCTCTCTCATGCCATCTCCAGGCAGCAGCTCTCCTGAGATAAGCTCATTCTACCTGGTCACAAGCACAGGCTTGTTTTTATAGAATTTATTAAACACATAACAATATGTTTCAATATGTTTCATAGACATTATAATGTGCATATATATATATATATATATATATATATATATAGAGAGAGAGAGAGAGAGAGTATGTGTAGTATGAGAGTATGAGAGGGGTACGTGACGGGATTCATAGATTGAGAAGAGGTGGTACAGTGCAGTGAATGTCTTGGTGGATGTGCAGAAAATGCATCGTGAAGCATATGTTAATGATTGCATTTGGGTGTGTCAAAGACCATAGTGTGAAGGAAGTAGCTGAATTAGCAGATGTATCGAAGTGTACGGTCATACGGGTCTACCAGCAGTGGCAAAAATCCCAGTCTACAGGAAATTCTTGTCGAAATTGTGGTCGAAAGATGAAACTGACACACAGGGATTGCTGGTGTGTTTCATGGCTTGTGAATAAAAACTGCTTGACTTCCAAACAGGAATTGCCTTGAGAAGTCAATGCTGGTCCTTCACAACCATTTTCTGAAAGAACTCTCCACTGGGAACTGCATTCCATGAACATATGGATCATAGTGGTACACAAGAGGCCTTTGCTCACTTCTGCTGAAGAATGATGAGAATGACCAGAATTTCCTGTAGATTGGGATTACTGCCACTGCTGGTAGACCTATATGACACACGCTTCCATACACCTGCAAATTCAGCTACATCTTATACACTATAGCCTTTGGCATGTCCAAATGCAATCAGTACTTTTTGCTAATCGTTAATATCTGCTTTGAGACCCAATGTTCACACATTGAACAAGATGTTCACTGCACTGTACCATCTCTTCTCAACCTATGAATCCTGTCGCACACGCAGGTATTTATAGCCTTGTGCAACACCACCTGCAGGAGCCCGAGGTTCTTCTGTAAAATTACCATTTTGGAGATTCCTAATCTCAATAATCAAAAAAACAGTGAAACATTAAGTGCATTTAAATCAGCCTAGTAGTTCCCTGCAAAGTGGACTACCCAGGTACTGTTGTCATCACTGTTGTAATTATGTTGATGTGTAATAAGAATGATCTAACAAAGCTGAAAACAATCCAGGTCAGAGCTTCTTTTAAGCAAACCAATAGCAATAGTAGAAAATTTCCCTCAGATCAAGAGAAAGGAACCTTAAGAGGAACCAAGACTCAAAAGGGGAATCCATCCTCCTCTTGACACCAGATAGCTAAACAAATATAGAGTATATAGAATATAGAAAAACAAGCCCACTTACAAGAAAGAACTGGGATTACAGCAGAGTGACGCTTAAATTTAGTAAAATGGAGAACTATGGCTAATATGAGACCAAGTCATGAGTTATAAGTGAGAGTTCAAGACACATACTCTAGTAATAGTATTACTGGAGAGGGAGAGGAGATGAAACTGGTGTAGAGTCCATGCAGGCTAAACAGTCACATGCACAACTATGCAGCATCATCCTGCTGTGAACCACATCGACGCGAGCATCCAGAGTAGGACAGCTTTGAAGCGGCAGCAGGGAAAGTGGAGAGCCAGGTTTGGGCAGCACCGAGGCAGACAGCAGGAACATGGGAGAGAGACAGAACGAAGAATAGAAGGAAAAACAGAGAGTTAGAGGCTTCTGGCAAATACATTTTTATTTTGTTTGTGTCACAAAGTACTATTTAAAAAAAAGAGGGACGTGTGGACCATAGTATGCTTTACACACATCAGACCACCACGCATCATTACAATTTGCAGCAACATTATGTAGCATTTTTACCTCAAATAGCAGCTTCACAATTGTGCTGACACTCCACTGACTGTAACAGGGAGAATGGCATCTGTCATTGCCACTCCAGGCTGGAATGCTGCTACTGCACTATGGAACTTTGGTGGAGCTGCACAAGACGTTTCTCCAGAACTGCGCAAATCAACCTGGAGCTGCACGAGATTTTTAGCCAGAGCTGCGTAAAGCTGCATAACCCGAGGAATATTTGTGTAAAATTTTGTAATGTAAGTCCACACGGTTCTTTCACTTCAGATGCTGGTTCCTTCTGGTATCTCTCAATGTGTCTATCTCAGCTGTCCATGAGGTGGCGCTCATAGTGTGATTTGTATTTACAGCAGTGGAGTAAAAATGAATTACACTCCCCAACTGTAGGGGAAGCCCAGGAGCAAAACTGATTCTCACGTAATGCTGCTGCAAGCAGCCATCTTTTTCTTTTGGGCTCAGTACCAGGACTGTCGGTTGCAAACAACAAGGAGTGAAAACATTCAGTTAGAAGGGAAATTAAGCTGTGTTGGGAATATCCAGGTACTGCTTAGGTACCTTAAAAATAAAGGTGCTTTAAACTAGTTCTTTGAGTGATGCTATAGATGAACCATTTTGGTTCTACAAAGAACCATGTTTAAAATAGACATGAGTGAAGAATATTCTTAAGGTCTAAAGAACCTACACTTGATGTTTCATGACCAACTTAAAGGTTCTTCTCACTCAAATATGGTTGTTTGTGGAACCAAAAGTGGTTCTTCTATCTGTTGTAGTGGTTCTTCTATCTTCTATAAGTGGTATCTTATATCTGTTACAAACTCATCTTTTCTCTCACACACACACACACACACACACACACACACAATCAATTCTCCAGACCTTCAATTCATTTGTGCTCACCATAGAACAACAAAACCTTCTAATAAACACCCTTACTTACTTATGTACACACACACCACACATCGTTGTGCTCATGTTGGTTAGTGTTGACGTCCTGTATAAGGTGTCCTTGGTTTAGTTCTGCAGGTCTTTTTGGAACAGGCTCGTACAAATTCAGGCAGCAATCTCCTAACGATACACACAGCTACTGTTACACCAGCAGCCAATAACTAACCTCTACACAGACATGCACACACACACACACACACACACACACACACACATCCCTTTTTTACTGTTTCGGACACTCCTATATGAATGCATGTCCTTGATACAGTCCTGCAGGTGTGCACTCCGGACGCTGAGGGAAAGCAGTTTGGACTCCAGTAGCCTCTACCTGTGTCTCAGGCAGGACTGTTTACAGGTGTTATTTGTTTGAATGATAGATGTGATTTTGCCCTGTGCACAAAAAAGAAACCTTGCAGGCCAGCTTTTGAGCATGTTTACATCCCCGAAAAGCATGCAGGATGTTTTTTAAGGTGCTTCAGTGAATTTTCTACTGCTATCTTCAGAACACAGAGAATAACTAACCTTACAAGATCACTCAAAGATAAAATTAGAGGAAAACTGTCTTAGTGGCTTAAGACCAAGACCAAACTGTGTACCTTCTTAACTTAATGTAAGTCAATTTATATAAAGAATTACCTTTAAAAACATGGATCTGGTGGGACACAACACTGTTTATCCTGCTTACCATAAGACTTTCAACTTAAATTTCAATTAAAGTCAATGTAAAAAGATTTAATCCTAAAAAGTAATTAAAAGTAATTTTAGAGCAATTTTATTGGTCCATCATTTTACTGGTTCATTTGAAGATATGCTCATTCTTGTATCTACCAGAAACATCTTTGCCATTTTGGCTTACATCCCTTTCACAAAACAATCCTGCTACCTCAAACTGGACAGGGCAGTACAGAACACTGATGTAGCGCCATATATCACACATATTAAAAGTCACCAGTGTTAGCTTCATGCTAATATATCAAGGAAATCTCTGTTACCAGACTCACGGACGTTAGCATTGTCTTAGCAGGGCTAACATGATTGTGTAATGAGATTGGCTCATGATTTAGCGATTGAACCTGATATTTTTGCTTTAAACAGCTTTAAACAGTTGAACCTGTATGGTTTGTTTGGCCTGTGTGGCTTCCACAGCCATTGTTGAGCTCTCCACCACAGCATAAATCCACACCTTTTGCCCTTCCCCTTCTGTTAATGGTTCTTGCTACAATGTTAGGCTAAACTAAGCTAACATAAGCTAAGCTATGCCATGTGGCTGTGGGTCATTTCAGTAACGTAAACCTATTTTTTAAAACACGCTCTCAATAAAAGGAAATTCAGCATGTTTGGTTGTGAGACAAGTAAACAGGGTTATTATATTATTATAAAAACGCATATGAGCATTTATTGCCCCATTAAAAGTCCCATACTTTCTATGTTTACATCAAAGAACAACTTCAGATATGTAAAATGCATTATTTGGCCCCTTTTAACTACTGCACACAACTGATTTGAATTAATGTTTTTTTTTATTATTTTGGGGGAAATATTATTTTGAAATAATGTGCCATTTGTTCCTGAGATACGGTCTCTTTTGTAACTGCTATAATATCTAATAACATTTGATTTGCCGAAGTTTACTTTCTGTCTCTGTTTATCTAAAACATCTAAAACTACCAACAGTTTCTGCCTCACTTTATTTTCCTGTTCTTCTCTGCTCCTCTATGACTGTTTCTATCTGTATCACAGTCCTTTCCAACCTCACTCCCTTTTCCTTTCTCTTCCTCCACCCCTCCCCCCCTTCTCTCTCTTCTTTCTCTGCCAGGCTCTGGTGCCCGCGAGCAAGCTGGCAGTCCGGCCGGACGGCAGCATGGACAGCAGGTGACACGGATTTCCGGAAAGGCGGAATTAGAGGTGCGGGAATGGCTGGGCAGTGAGTGCTCATGTGGAAAATGGGGCGCCAGGGGTACAGGAAAAAACAGCCGGACCACCAGACACAAAGATCCACTCAGCCGTGGCGTTGACAGAAAGAGTGCACAAACACTCTGCCTGCTACTACTGTAACTTTCCTTCTTACCATGTCTTTCCAATTGTGTACATTTACTGTATTGTACTTACAAATGGCTTTGAGCCCAGTTCTGTGTGGTGTCCTTGCATAGATGTCGAACCCCATTCTCTCAAAGCCAAAAGCCAGCAATGTTGCCCAGAGAATTATGCCAAAGGCCTTACCAAAGTGCTGTGAATGTACTTACTGTAGAAATAATGGCTCCAAAAGGATTCTTTGTAGATTAATTGTAGATAAGTGCAAGTAAGAAGCAACTCACCACTTACTTTACACTGCTTCTTTATTAACTATGTACAGTCATGTTAAAGCATTAGGGCATCCAAGGAAAACCTTTTTCTTCCATATCTTTAACATATTTAAATATATGGACTTCTGACATATACACACACACACAACTGAAGAAATTTCTTTTTTTAAATGATTTGTAAAATTTATAGAAATGCAGTTTTCATCATTTAGGACACCCCACAATTATTAAAATGCCTAACATTAGAATCAGGTGCAGCACATCAGCTACAGATCATTAGAACATGGTTAGAGAGGATTTTGGAGAAGCCTGTCTTACTTAACCTGCAGGTAAAATGTCCCAAATCTGATTTTCCCACTAAATCCAATGTTTTCTTTAGGTTGTTCACACTAGATACTTTAATTTGAACTATATCCGACATTTGTTTGAACAGTTTACGCACCGAAAATGATGTGCATGTGCAAAAGACCACTGCTTTACTTGAGGTTTCGGTTTAATTTTTGCCAGCACGACAGGACCTAACAAAGCATTCCAGTGGCTGACAGCTGGGCTTATCACTGAGAATGCGTTCAAGATCAGTGTAAAAAGGCCATGTTATTCGGCCACACCCACTTCTTTGGTTTGCGCCCTTGGTTTCTTTAAACTTAATTTTTTACGCTTTTTATTTTCCTTTGAAACAGCAGCCACATCCTCCTGGGGATGTGATTTCTTTTCTTTAGAAATCTCTTCAAACACTGAGCGGTTGTTGCAATATGTGCCTCTGTTAGTTTTGAACAGAGACATCTTCCCAGATATTTATGAGGTATGTTACCTCGCTCTCCCACCACTGAAAACCTCCCTGACTGCTGTTGTCCACCTTTCCTTCTCATCAGCGAATGCTGATGTTGGTATGATGTAAAAGTTTAAGAATTCCGATCTGATATTTAGACAAAGTTGCATTGCCATGTATCAGATCTCGATACCACATATAAAATGACCGTTTCCGTTCACACTGCCACACAGAAAACACATCCGTGTTACATATGATGAATAAGATTTGTGCCCCTTTGACCTGCTGCGTGATCGCAGCCATAGTTTAGTTTGCTCTTGATTGTTAAAGTGAGTGCTATCACCATGGAAAGATCTAAAGAGCTCTCTAAGGCCTTCAGAAAGAAGATGAAAAGAGATGTAAAGGGATTTCAAAAAGATCGGTCTGTTCACTGTTCAGGAAATGTATTTACAAGTGGAGAACGAATAAATCAACTCCCAACATGGCCAGGTCAGGTCGTCCTAGCAAGTTCAGCCCAAGAGCAGACCTCAATATGTAAAAGAATTCTCCAACATTTGCGTAATGTCATCACCAGACCTTCAGGTTGCTCTTCCCACAGTTTATGTCAAAGTACAACATCTACCATCAGAAGGAGACTGCACTGTACATATTTGATTTTCATAGGAGGTGTGCAAGGAGAAACCACTGCTGTAAAGAAAAAAAACATCAGCACAAGACTAGCTTTAGTCAGGAAACACCTAGATATAGACTAGAACTTCTGGATCTGGATGCTTTGGAGAGATGAATCATGGGTCTTGCCCTGTTTTTTTTACACAGCAAGAGTTCCTGGCCATGTTGACATTAGATTGTTTTCATTTCGATTCTCATGCTTTTTGGTTCAAACTGTTCACAAAATAAAACTAAATACATTTGTCACATCAATAAGGATGGTTATACCATAGTGTAATATAATGTTGCCATTCCAGCATGACCCATAGTCCCTGGAGGACGTTCCCAGAGACCAGCTTTGATTACATACCTGCTAAAGGATGACAAACACAACACCCATTATCTCAGTATCTTCAGTATTCGCAGAAACAGTGATAGACATAAGGGAGAGACATCAAGCATGTCCAGGAGTGGTCAGTTCATCCTGGTTCCTCTTCCTCTGTCAAATCTCACAATCCTATACACAGACACACACACACAGAGCCCCGGGGTGTGTACCCGCCTTCTCATCACTATGCTGTAGCATCTCTCGCTTTCTCCAGGCAGTTGGTGAATTCCCTGCACTGTCAGGGGTCCAATGCAGTGCTCGGCCTACTGAATATCATATACATATATAATCTGTCATATAGATTGATTGACAGATGGGTAAGTAGACATATAGACAGATAATTCACTGCGTTACTTTATTATTCCAATGTTATTTCCACTTCTTCTTATTACCACATGAATAAAATAGATTACATCATCACAATTCTGTCTTAGTTTGATTACATGTGGCAATAAACATACTGACAAATTGATTTATTTCAGTGAAATTGACTTTGTCAGTGTAGACAGACAGACAGATAGACAGCTAGATAGCTAGATATGCATATATATATATATAGAGAGAGAGAGAGAGAGACTAGCATTTTGGCTTGTAGCTAGAAGCTTACAGGTAGAGCATGAAGCACATTTTATGTATTTTATGATATTAAATGCTCTAATAATCTGTCCATAATCTGTCCATAATCTATCTATCTATCTATCTATCTCTCTCTCTCGATACACCAATACAATATTATACAATATGTTGCCATTCAATTAAAAGATAGACATATAAATTGAGATAGTGAGAGAGACACAGAGAGAGAGAGAGAGAGAGAGAGAGAGAAAGAGAGAGAGAGAGAGAAAACAGAGAGAGAAAGAGTGAGCGAGCTCCAGGGTCTTTAGAGATTTGTCACATCCTTCCTGTGTTTGTGTGCTATAAGGACATACTGCCATTGGCCGTGCTGCAAGCTATAGCAGGGAGCTAACCTTCAGTCTGACTAACAACACAAGACTGAGTTCTGCAAAACCTCTTGAGTTCTCACAAGCATCCAATACATCAGCCTGAAGATTCAGGTGCAGGTACGCCAGCAATGACGCCTGCAGTCGCTCATCTCTCATTCATTCTTTTGCATGGCAATTCGTTTGGGGCCTATTGACAAGTTCAGGAACGAACAATGGGAGATTGACTCACAATTTTCTTTGTGATTAGTCTGCAATTAATAAATAATAAACCCTTTCGAGGTCTGTTTGATTATTGATCCATAAATTCCCTTGATCAGCTAAATGGAGAGAAGAAGACTGGGGAGTATGGAAGAGAGACAGAGATAGAGAGAGAAAGAAGGAGAGAGAGGGGAGGGGGAGGGAGTGAGCCGGAGAGAGAGAGAGAGAGAGAGAGAGAGAGAGAGAGAGAGAGGGAGATGCTGGAAAGGCTTCTGTAATTGGCAGTCAGTCTTTGTTGGAGAAGGCCGCTGGATTTAATAGGCTCTGTTGGTGACTCAAGCAGCGGGGTGAAAACCATACACACACACACACACACACACACACACACACACACACACATGGCCACCCTTCCCCCAGTCTTCAGAAAGGTGCAGAGAACCTCTGGACTGGCCCTCAGTGACCATCACTCTACCTCCTACTGCCCCAATAAATCTCAGATTACTCATTATAAACAATAATAATTTGTAGTGCATTTGTAATGATATCTTCATTCAGTAATACACATAAATATGCTGTTCTTTACAATTATCTCTGAAATGGATCAAATATAGAAAAAAGGTATCCCACAAGGGTTTATTCTGGGCCCAATTTACATAACATAATCACATACTAATACTCCTGTTTCAAATATGAAAAAGCAATATATATATATATATATATTTAAGCTACAGGATACCAAACTGAACATACACCATACAGTGGAAATACTAATTTATTGTTATGCTATGTTAAAGCTATGCTTATGAAAATTATTTTTTTTGTACATTTATAGATTAATCCATTCTAGATCAGAAGCTCTAAAAGACACAACATTTACAGACATTAATGTATTTATTTCATATGATCTGACATATTGGGCCCTTAGTTCTGACCATGAAGTCAGTGGTAGAGTTTGCCTGCTCTTTACTTCCTTGATACCACAGGAAACATTATCTGAACTGGACATTTTTTCACTTCATAGTTTAATATTTTAACCCATTTATTGCTGATCAAAACTTCATGATGAAATAAGATTAGTACTGCGGTGTTCACAGTCAAAATACAGTTTAAATACAAGCATGGCAATACAAGAGCCAACACCTTCTTAACCCTCTGTGGAAGTCAATGCAAAAATATTTTGGAGTATTTCTACTTCACTACATTATGTTCAGTTGCAGGACAGCGACATTATGTTCATTTGCAGGACAGTGACGGTATGTTCAGTTGCAAGACAGTGACATTATGTTCAGTTGCAGGACAGTGACATTATGTTCATTTGCAGGACAGCAATGTTATGTTCAGTTGCAGGACAGCAGCATTATGTTCAATTGCAGGACAGCGACATTATGTTCAGTTGCAGGACAGCGACATCATGTTCAATTGCAGTTGCAGGACAGTGACATTATGTTCAGTTGCAGGACAGCGACATTATGTTCAGTTGCAGGACAGCGATGTTATGTTCAGTTGCAGGACAGTGACATTATGTTCAGTTGCAGGACAGTGACATTATGTTCAGTTGCAGGACAGTGACATTATGTTCAGTTGTAGGACAGCGACATTATGTTCATTTGCAGGACAGTGACGGTATGTTCAGTTGCAGGACAGTGACATTATGTTCAGTTGCAGGACAGCGACATTATGTGCAGTTGTAGGATAGCGACATTATGTTCAGTTGCAGGACAGTGACATTATGTTCATTTGCAGGACAGCAATGTTATGTTCAGTTGCAGGACAGCGATATCATGTTCAATTGCAGTTGCAGGACAGCGACATTATGTTCAGTTGCAGGACAGCGACATTATGTTCAGTTGCAGGACAGCGATGTTATGTTCAATTGCAGTTGCAGGACAGTGACATTATGTTTAACTGCAGGACAGAGATGTTATGTTTCATTGTAGGACAGTGACAGTATGTTCAATTGCATGACAGCAATGTTATGTCACGTTGCAGAACAGTGACGTTATGTTACGTTGCAGGACAGCAATGTTATTTTCATTTGCAGGACAGTGACGGTATGTTCAATTGAATGCTTTAGTGTTAGTTACTGCACACTGTGTGTGTGTGTGTGTGTGTGTGTGTGTGTGTGTGTGTGTTTATATCAGTCAAATGAAGCAGGTGTATGTTAAGAGTGTGTTGTAACATACACACATCATAATATCATAGCCAAGCTGAAATGTTTGTCCAAAGCCATGCGCACCGCCATTAGACGTAACGGGGGGGTAGTGGTCTGGTATCTGATCCATTAGTTGAGTATGGTTTGTGTGTGTGTGTGTGTATGTGTGTGTGGGCTATGTAGTTAGGGTGCTTCTTGTGTGCGGTGTGTATTAGAGCCTGGAGTGAAGATTGAAAAAGGGTGCAAAAGAGAGTCCTCCATTAGTTGTGTAGAGCTCATGATGTGTGTGTGTGTGTGTGTGTGTGTGTGTGTGTGTGTGTGTTTGTGGCGCGTAGGGGAGGCTGAATTAAATGGCTTCCTCGCAGAGAGAGACCTGAGCCTGTCCT
>NC_132879.1:13042118-13064618 GCF_030463535.1 Salminus brasiliensis
ACTAGACAGTCTCATTCACTCCTACACTACCAACAGAAATACACTCACATGACTGCTTTTCCCACACACAGTCTATAAATCCTCTCACACACAGTGAAGAGGGAGTGAGAAATTTGACCAGTCATTGACTTCACCTCAAAGTTGCCTCTGTCATGAAAAACTGAATTTTCTGTTTTTTAACAAAAGTGTGATGCAGTCTGTAGAGAGTACCGTTCATTCGCCACACACCCAAACAGCCTGATTTGCATAGTTTGCAAACTCCAAGCCATGGGGTCAAAGGCATTATCTGCAGACCTCGGAAACAGGACTGTGTCATGGCATAAATCTGGAGATGGGTACCAAAACATTCCTGCAGCTTTTTAGGTCCTAAGAAGCACAGTGGTCACCATCATTCATAAACAGAAGAAGTTTGACCCACCAAGAATCTTCTTAGACCTGACCACCTGGCCAAACTGAGCGATCAGGGAAGACAGACCTTGGCCAGGGAGGTGAGCAGGAACCCAAGGTTCAAAATTCCAGCATATCCTTGTGGAGATGAAAGAACCTCTCAGAAGATCAACCATTCAGGCAGCACTACACAAATCACACCTTTATGATAAACTAACCAGATGTAAGTCATTTTTTAGTAAAAGGCACATGACAGCCCACTTGGAGTTTGCCAAAAGGCACATAGAAGACTCTCAAACCATGAGAAACAAGATTCTCTGACAAGATTACCTGGCTAATGCCATCCCTACAGCGGAGCGTGACCAGGGCATCCAGTCCTGATAGTCCTCAGAATATTATGTTACCCCTGATTTAGAATTAACTTGGCCCATTATATCAACACCACTTACCATATAGGAACACTCTGTAGTTATATAATTACAGTCTGTAGTCCATCTGTATCTCTGTATACTCTGTTTTCCTCTTTTTACCCTGTTCATCAATGGTAAGGACCCCTACAGGACCACCACTAGTGGATCAGAGGCAGCAGTGCTGCTAAGGAAGAAAACATTGGACTAAAGAGAAAAAGAACTGGACTGTTGCTCAGAGGTCCAAAGTCCCTATTCAGATTAAAGTAAATGTTGCATTTCATAAGGAAATCAAGGTCCTAGAGTCTGGAGCAAGTGCGGAGAGGCACATAACCCAAAGTGTCTGAAGCCCAATGTGAAGTTTCTGCACATTGTAATGATCTAGGGTGCCATTTCATCTGCTGGTGTTGGTCCACCATTTTATCAAATCCAAAGTCAATTTGACAATTTAGAGTACTTAATTTTTATAAGTTTTATGGAAATGCCAAATTGAGAGGTTAGTACCTGCCCACAGTGCCAAAACTAGTAGCAAATGGTTTGTTAACCATGATATCACAGTGTTTGATTGGCCAGCCAACTGTCTGACCCTAAACCCCATAGATAACCTATGGGTTATTGTCAAGAGGAAGATGATTCGGCAGTACAGACAAGGCGAAGGCCACTATCAAAGTAACCAGGGCTTCAATAACATCTCAGCAGTGGCACAAGCTGATTGTGGTTAAGAAACCTCACCCGAACAAGAAACATACTTATCAGAGGTTGGACAATTCTGTATGTACAGCCCTTTCTGTTTGATCTTCAGAAATATTCTAACAATTTGAGATACTGGATTTCTGCTCATTTTCATGAGCTATAAGTCATACTGATCAAAAGCAAAACAAACAAAGCTTAATTACCTTACATGTAATGAATATATAATAATTCAATTATGAACAAAAATAAAGATTTTCATGCTATTCTTATTTTTAGATGGACATTATATACACCGATCAGCCAAAACATTACTACCAGCCTAATGTTGAGTAGGTCGACCTTGTGTCATCACAGCAGATCTGACCCACTGACGCATTGGTTCTACAAGACCTCTAAAGATGTCCTGTGGTATCTGGCACCAAGATGTTAGCAGCAGATCCTTTAAGTTGTGAGGTGGGGCCTTCATGGATCGCATCAATGAGCCTTGGTACCCGTGACTGTGTTACTGGTTCCCTGGTTATCTTTTCTTGGAGCATTTTTGGTCGATACTGGCCACTGCATACCAGGAACACTAGAAAACTTGGCTAAAGTTTTGTTATGTTACCTCAATCTCTTAATATTGTTTAAATGAAGATCAAATGTCCATGTTTAAATACATTAAAAAGACAGATATAGTGTCCTAACATTTTCACTATATATATATATGTATATATATATATATATATATATATATATATATATATATATATATATATATAACTTGGACTAAGATCTTCTTACATTGACTTCCATTGAAAATTAAGGTTTTTTCTTTCTCTTGTAAAGATTTTAGAGATATGATGTATCACACTAATATATAGACTATATATATTTACAGCTAACAGTAATATATACAGTACACTATACAGTGTCAAAAACAGTAAATAAAATAGTAAATCTATTTAACAACTCAACACAGTTTAAAACAAGTGTGTTCTGAGTTTAAGGCCCTGTTCTAGCAAACATTCTGGTCTGAGTGACCCTCGACTTTGTGCTTACAAAGTGCTTAATTCATGCTATAATGCAACATTTGGGGAAATTTAAGTATAATTTAAGCTTCCAGATCAGTCCTGTTTTATGGCATGAATGACATACTCGGGTTCCATATTCCAGGTTTGGTTTGTACCTCTATTTATTCCAAAGTTGAGGAGAGCTGCAACCTCAGAGCTGTTGATTTCTGACACAGATACATGCACTCATTTATCCAGTTTACAAATGCAGCCCTCAGGATGGCTGTGGGTTTGGAGACACTGGCGTCGTAATGAAGACCATTACACACTTCAGGGACTTGGGCTTCGTCTCTTTTACCAAATGAAAGCCCCTGTGTCGAGGCTTCAGCCTGGAGATCAGAACAGAACACCAGTGTAACTGACCAAATGCCTTGAGGTCACCCATCCAAGATGGCCGCCACTACATGGACAGTTCCCCATCCTTCAGGTCTTTTTTATTTAAGACTGAACACTGAAAGCTCAGCAAATATACCAATAAATAACCCTATGTCCCAAAGTTCACACCTGCAGTTTGTGTGTTTTCTGTTAAGTATTAAAGTGTGTTCCCGTCCTCAACCGTGTAACAGCACAGTATACTTTACTTAAAGAGGGATTCCACTGAGATCACTGTACTGAGATATGAGTAAACAGAGTGGTTCAGAGGGGCTTGGTGTGAAACACTCCATTCTAGAGAAACGTTCCGAGTGGTGGTGAATGGAACCAGATGTCTGAAGACTTTAACGTCTCTAAAAGATACATCACATAAAGTTAGTAACTATGAAAATAGTTAGAAATACATTAGATAGTTAGAAATAGTTAGAAAATTGTTTTGGAAGATAGTTTCAACATTAGGTTTTAGCCAAGTAATTTAAAGTAATTTAAATTTAATTGTTCATATTTACCACTATTTTACCATCACCGGCTTTCCACACTAGAGCTCAGAATGTATGTATATTCACATGTGGTTTGGAAAAGTGAGTAAAAATTCATTATTTGCACCCTGGTTCGTATCTGAAAATAAACCCGTTTTTCTACAAAAACGTTTCACACCAAACCCAGTCTGAATGACTTTATTGACATCTCGACAACGAAATTAAATTATGCAGCAATGTTGAAATTCCCTTGTAATAGGGATTCTTGTAAAGTAGGAGAGAGCAGGCACAATTTAATGCACATGATTTGTTGATAAATCATTTTAAATGTATTTAAGCATAACAGATTTATCAAAAGTAAATCTTAATATCTGTGCAAAAAAAAACAAAAACAAAAACAAAAAAAACTTTCCTCTCAGCCTCTACTGTTTATGAATAATTCAGCAGAGAGCAACATGAGTGCAAATGCTACAACTTAGCCCTTAGGCAGGGTTAACTGTAATGAACTCAAGGGTTAGTTGCACCAACCACTGTAGTAAATCAATGCAAATGCAATTAATAATGAGCAATGAGTTAATACAGATAATATCTGCATCAAAATAAATGTAAAAACATGTTTGGGAATCCAATGGGATTTTTAAAAAGTAATCAGAATCTACAAATACACATATTTGTAGAATATAATCTGAACAACATTAAATATGCTTTGTTTGCATAACATTTGTAGTACATGTCTGATCAGATTAATAATTAAATTAGATTTGAATAATACATGATTGTATGCATGTCTCCAGTTTGTTTAACCTTTTCCAAAGCTTTTCCTCATAGTGACGTTACTTGTATCACCATCATCCAACACCAGGTTTGGTAAATCAGTGCTTAAAAATGGTGAATCAGGTGAGCTGGTGATGGAACTGATCACACCCACTCTCTGACTGAGGGCGAAATCTAGGACCAAGCTTTGTTCATCAGCCTACTTCTGATGATAAGATCTCAGCTACTTTCTTCAAAATGAGACTTCCTTGTTACTTTTTACTGTATTCATGTTACCATACTTTTACTGTATTCATACCTGCATCTGTCTGTATCATATATGGTGTTTTTACAGGCAATACCCCTCTTTCCACACAGATAAATGGTTTTAGATTATGTTCTTAGGTGTCTGAAATGCCTGCACAGTACTGTTTATACGTAAATGAATGTATATGGAGGGGTATGGACTTCTCTCCTTGTTTGAAACTAACCCCCCTGTATGGAGGCTGTACTTTAGCCTGACCTGCTTTCACTGAGTTTTTTACATACTTACAAAACTGGAAAACATTTTAGCCAGTGTTAGCTTGTACCCGCTCTCTCCAACATAGCCCACAGTTTAACACAATGGTGACGTTCTAACGTAATGTTGGAACTGTGAGAACAGTCTGTAAAACTTTTTTCATATTCATAAATGCGTCATGTAAGCATGATAAACCAAAAACTGCAAGTGTGGACTTGAGGACATGTCGGACCACGGGCAGTGGTTCGGTGGGATATAAAGGCCAGGCTTAGCCTTTCAGACGTCTCCACCCTGATTTCCGCTTTGACCAATCGGTATCCAATAGGGCAAAATGATGTGGACGGTAATGATCTGATGTGTAAATGCCACTGCCTGGTGTTCACACTCCTGTCCTCATTCATCTCAGCCGTTCTCTATAATGAGTTGGGTGCAGAATGCCGCCACTGGCTCTGTTTCACAACACAGAAAGTAACACTAAAGGCTTTTGTTTTTCTGCATGTTTGGCAAGAAGGGATGCTACACTGTAATGTGTTCATCACTCTCTCTCTCTGTCTCGATGTCAAACGGCGATTTGAAAACCATGGTTTTATGAGAAACTAGCCCCGCCCACCCCTAAAAAAACATAACATAATAAAAGCCAAATCAAATATACTGAGGCAGTCAGTAAGAACATTGGTGCTAATTGTACAATAGTGCTCTGGATTAATAACTAGCTTTTAAAACAGAGTCTTGAGTTTACATTCTCTAACGCAAATACAGCATTCCTCCACACGTGGACAAACAGAAACACAAAACACGCAAATGAAAATGATTGTACTTTTTTTCTCCTCTGTTTGGCGGTTAAGAGTTCCCAAAGTGTCCGATAAAGGACAAGACTCTAAATAAGAAGTCAGATGGTTCCCGAACGGAACACAGAGAACAAACAAGACAAACAAACCAACAGAAAATAATAATAATAATAATAATAATAATAATATAATAATTATAATAATAATAAAACTAAGCAATGACATGCTGCCATGGCAGTTTATTTTTGGTTCAGAAGAAACAGCTTCGTTCTCACATAGTGCCTTCTCTTCTCTCCCCGTTCGGAGAGATTGTTTGTTTGTTTGTTTCTTTATTTGTGGCCAGTGTTTACAAGCCCGCGGGGCAGTCCGAGTGGGCGGTGGCATTGCGGTTGATTGGCAGTCCGTTATTCCGAGCGAAGCAGAGTCCGCTCGTCCATCCATCGTCCTACTGAAACCAGCGGAAAGGAGCTCCAGTGGGCAGCATCACCTTCTTGGAAGCACAGGAGAGTAAACAAGTGGGGGAGGGGCAGGGAAGGAGAGAGGGGAGGGGGGAGGAAAGGACAGCAGTGGTCAGTGAATCAATCATTTTAGGCTGTGTTTAACTCTTAGAAGTCACAGTTAACACAAGCATGTTGTAATTGTGTGTGATAACTGTTCTCACAAGCTCTCTGAACCAAGCTCAAAAACTGAAGATAAACAATCTATCGTTTTTGTTTAATATTTTATTCTGATAATTTTATTAAAAAGTTTATATAATGTTTCTAAAAGTCTTTTTTCAGGAATAAGAGCAATTCTTTACATGTTTGCCATGCTTTAGTCTTTGTCTGTCTTTAAAATAAGCAGAAAGCGACAGAAGTGCAGCCTTGAACCTACTAATGCCTAATCAGAAAAAAGGTATACACTTCAAATTAAAGGTGTGTCAAATAGTTCCTTGAGCAATGCCATGAAGAACCACTTTTGGTTTCATTAAGAACTCCAGATCACATAAAAACAGATGCAGGTAAACATAAATACAGTCAAAAAGATTCTAATATTAAAGATTAAAGGTTCTTCAGTTTGAAGGAACTTCTTTGCTTTGAGGAACCTTCAAGAAAAGGTTTAAATAGTGTGTGTATATAGTGTGAGTTAATGTGTATATATTCTGTATTTATGTATTTACTACTGGGAGGGACTATGCACCAAAGTTTTCCACCCACTTTTCCACCTGTGTTAATGTGATATGCCAACCTGACTTGATTTTATTATAATTTGAAATGACCAAAGTAGTGTAATGTGTACATTACTGTGTAGCATATGTGAATGTTCGTGACAAGAAGGAGAGGAGAGAGGATAGGTTTTATAGTGCGCAGTCATGGAAAGGAGGAGTCTGGGCGTGGTCCTTCTGCCAAACTCATATCTCCAGTTAAAATCAATGTAAAAATACAATTTGGAGCATTTCTATTGGTCCATTTATCATAACATTTGGACACAATGTAAAGAACAACTGCCAGATTCACATTTATAAACTTACTTTTTGACATAATGTGAAGTTGGACCAAGGTCCCAATCAGGGTTTGTGTTTTGTTACACTGTTTACATTTGATCCGGTTAACTTCACACTGCATTTCTGCAAACCTTGATATGCTGGCACCCCAACTGAGTCTTCCTATCCTTCACACTGACTGTTTTTTCCCAGATAAAATTAATGAACAGATTAATTTCATTATGACTTTATTACTAATATTATAGTAGTTATACCAGCAGCACCAACTTCGGGCACAGTACTCAAAACTAGTTCAAAATCGCCAAATGAACATGCTTGTCATGCAGTTATTATCTCGTAGCCAACAGATAAGGAGGGAAAGATGGCAAGGAATCCTACGAGTCTTGGCAATGTCTCTTCTCCTCTCTCTGTGTGCTACCACGACTATTTTTTGCTACTTTTCGGGTTCTTTTTCTTCTTCTGTTGTCTGTGGGTGACATTAGCCTGCCTCAGCTTCCTGTAATTAGCTCAAATATTCGAACCAACAAAAAAACGGCCAACAAACCAGACTATGGTTCAGTTCATACAGACCGAGACCACCTCTTTTGGTCAGTCTAAGAGAAGTAATTAGTCATTTGACACGTAGTTTATTATGAGAATGTCTAGAAAATTGAACCCACATTCTCCAGATACCTGGTACTGATGTCTGTGGGTGTTAGAGAGTGTTATACATGAAGTAATGAGAAATCAAATTAAGAACTTTACAGTACAGTATATGTAATAAGTAAAGTACACTAAAGACAAGCAAATAGTCATTTGTAATGAATGACTTACACTATATGGACAAAAGTATTGGGACACCTGCACATTCATTGTTTTTTTTCCCCCAAAAGCAAGGGTATTACAAAAAAGGGTATCCTGATGTGGTTGAAGTGACTGTCCCCACTGTCAATGGAAGTCCATGGGTGATCACCACCCCACTTCATCCCCAACTCCCCAACTATTATTGGATGGAGCACCGTCATTCCAGAGAATACAGTTCCACTGCTCCACAGCTCAATGCTGGGCGGCTTTAGACCCCTCTAGTCTGATGTCTGGTGCCAATAGGTTCATGTTTGCATTTGCTCCAAATAGTCCTATTTTATTGGCAATACTTCTCTACAGGGACTAGACAGGCTGTGAGTGTGCATTTGCAAATCTGTGTCAGCAATGGGAGCAACTTAAAGAGGTTAAAGGGGTTTTAGAAGTGGTGTCCATTGTATAGAAATTAAAGGAGCACTGAATGCATTTTTTCTTGCAGTTTATTAGAGGAGTAAAGCAGTAGTAAACTAATGAGTAGCGAAATTGTGTTTTCCTGGAAATAATAAACAATAATTAATAATGTATCCCAACACGGGTAATTTTGTAATTAAGTACTTTTAATAAGTATTCTACACCCAAACAACATTAATAACTAGGCCTCTGAGGGCTGAAGTCAACATAAACATCTGACAACAGCACAGAAGACATCCCAACCCTCCCACAACTGGCCTCTAACACCTGCAAAGGCTTCTCTTTTTATTTCTCTCTTTCTCTCAGCCTTCCTCTTCCTGATTTTCCCCCCTATTAGTCACATTACTCTCATTCCCCTCCCCCCCCCACCCTCTCTCAGGGTCTGCGGAGTTGGACTCTGAGCCTGTGGAGCTGGCTGAAATGCCGCAGTAGTGGCGGATTTTTCCCAGGCTGCCCTGAGGGTGTGGGACGTGTGAGGATTGGCGGTGTGTGTGTGTGTGTGCGAAAGAGGCAGCGTTTCCTGGAAAAACTAACCGTCGTCACAAGAAAGAAAACGAGGGGAAAGAGAAGAGAAGGAGAACTGGCTCCATAATGAAGTAATGTGGGCAGATCATGATTTCACCTTATGTGACTTAATAACCCACCACACACACACACACACACACACATACACAACACACACCCATTCCCGAACACCCTCTCCCACTCCCTCATTACTCTACCAGATAGATGACAGGACCTTGGCATGTCCATACACACTCACACCAACACACACGCACACACACAGACACACAAACACACAGCGCTTCCCTTATCCCTCCCTGACCCCACTGACAAGCCAACACAGATGGACTCTCGGCGCAAGCACATGGCACATCAGACAGTCCATGACCGCACACACACGCACACACACACACACACACACACACACACACACACACACACACATACATACACAAACCAAAAACACTCCCCCTACCCACGTACATAAAGTAAATGTGCTACCGGAGACAGTTTTGTCATTATTTTGCACACCCACCACTTTCTCTTTCTCTTACACACACACTTGTACACAAAGTGGTGCACACACGTACACACACACTCTCACAAACACATAAACACACATAGTCACTGTTCCAAAAATACCCCAACTGTCTGACTGTTGCGCGAGTTTAAGCTACTTGAGAAAAGGGGCGGGGCTCTGCTAACTTTTTGCAGTCCCACCCACTTTGTCTCCACCCCCGCACCCACTCTGCAGCTGTCAGAGGCTTGAAGTGGAAAACAGTGTGAAGGACGCACAATGCTTGCACGCACACACACTTACAGCACAGAGTACATTCACTAAGATGTTAAAGATGTTTACTGCAGGTCTGTCAGAGATCTTTAAAATAAGTGCTTTAAAGGGTTCTTTAAGCGTTCTAGGAAGAACCATGTTTGTAACAGAAATGTATTAGTGGAGAATCTTCTAAATCAACATAAAAAGATCATGGTCTTGTGAGCCCTGGGTAGAAGAGTCTTCCTGCATTTCAACAGTAACAAAGTTATAATACTACATTAATACTAATAGTCTGACTTTAACTACTTCTACTATTGTTAGTACTACTACTATTACTACTACAAATAATGCTACTTTTAGAACTACTACTACTATAACTATTACTACTACGGCCACTAGTACAACTACTATTGTTGTTACTAATACTTTTAAATCTATTTCTACTACAACTACCAAATACAAATACTACTGACACTACTACAACTATTTCTACTTTTCTACAGTTACTAACACTATAACTACTACTGCTACTGTTAAAATGACTTCTACTACTACTATAACTGCTACTACTTTAACAACAACAGAAGCTACTAGTACTACTATCATCACTACTACTACTATTAGTATGACAATTCCTATTACAACTACTAATGATATACTACCAATATATCAGAAGCTACTAGTACCACTACTACCATCACTACTACTACAACTACTAATACTATACTACCACTATAACTGCTACTACTATAACAACAAACACTACTATTACTGCTAGAACTACTACCATCCCTACTACAGCCACTACTGCTACATCTACTACTACTAGTAAAACTACTAATATTACACTACAACTATAACAACATCTACTACTACTACTAGAATTACTACTCTACCACAATTGCTACTATTACTACTACTATCACTACTACTATACCTACTTCAACTACTGCTACCACTACTACTTCTACTACAACTACTAAAAATATTCCCATTACTATTGCTACCACTACTACTGCTACTACTACTACTACCACTACTACTACTACTACTAATAATAATAATAATAATTATTATTATTATTATTATTATTATTATTATTAATAATGACTTACACTATATGGACAAAAGTATTGAGACACCTGCACATTCATTGTTTTTTTCCCCAAAATCAAGGGTATTAAAAAAAAAAGGATATCCTGATGTGGTTGGAGTGACTGTCCCCACTGTCAATGGAAGACATCCCAGCAGTAGTAGTAGTAGTAGTATAAATTACTACTTAATAACCATTTTAAGCAACATCTGAAATGCCTTTATCTTGAAAATAAACATAACTAACTAGACATAACTGTATTAATGGGCTCTATCCCACTGTGCCCACATCATAATGACTAAATAACTGAACTGAGATCTGGGAACAGAGACAGTTAGTCATTTACTTCATATATTTAATCATATGTATTTATTCAAGGGCTACTTGTTTATCTAATGATGTATTCTATTCATTGCCCAATCATCTGCAATGGATTGTGCCAAGTATTTCAGCCACCTCAAGCCTCTGGGTACTGGCCACCAATGGCCTGGTCAGTAATCCAGCTCTGTATCTTTCCTGGATTCCAGTAAGCTAAAGTTGGTGACCATTTTTGGCCATTCAACATTGAGCATGGAATTGTTAGCTATTAAAGAACCTTCTTATAACAGTTTTTAACAGACATGAACATACATTTACCTTGTCTGAACTATATTCGAGTCACTCGTCTAGTAAAGAGTCCTGCCACAGCGTTGCTGTGACTGTTTTCCATTTCGAAATCCAAATCCTGCTTAGACTTCTGTTCACAGTCAGGGGTGTATCGAGGAGTTAAAGAAGGCCTAGAGTGACTTTTTCTTCTCAGCAAATTAGTCCCACCCACTGGGAATCAAAACGTGATAGGTTGATTCCTCTCTCTAATTATGTCTGTAGTTAATGTAATGTGTAAAGCTCTCAGAGCTCACTTGGCTGAATCTACCAAGATTCCACAGGGAAAAAACAATCCTGATTGGACAATTTTCCTTGGAGTGTGTGTTTGTGTGTGTGTCTACCTATATGTTGGAAATGAGGGCCACTGTTGTACTTCCAACTGAAATACCCACACACTTACGCTCTTATCGCTGAATGCAATCAAAACCTCAAAACAATGCTCCATTATCTAGTCTAGTAGAAAGCCCATTTTGGACAGTAGGGACAGTTACCCCAATAAAAGCAGGAACAGAATACCCTTGATGTCAGAAGAACACAGACTCAAAAGTCAGTGTCCCAATACTTTTGGACATGCATGAAAACAAACACATACATGTCAATTTAGAAAGATGCAGCCCACTTAAAACAGTATAACACATTCACCCACACTTACATGAACATGTCAATATATGTCATAAACCCAGTGAAGTGTAAAATGGACACACACACAATGAACACACACTCAACCTGACTCTCCACACTCTTTACACATTTTTCCTTTCCCCATCAATAAAACCATGCAGGTCCTCCGATCCCCCCATAACCTTGTGGATTCCCATCACCGCATCAATATGAGTCTCCATCATCTGATGAAATACATCTACACTCACACAGTATACACACACACACATTGCAGTCAATACATGCAAGCAACCCCCCACCGTGACATCAATAAAGGCTCTTTAAGCCGTGTAAGCCCCCCTGCCTTCATCAAGCAGGCTGACCGACTGTCAATACCAGCGCGTAACGCACACAGTCGTTACATACACACACAGACATATTTACTGTATATAAATATATATGTGTGTATAAATAGGCACATTTATACAAAGATGCAAACTCATCACATACATACAGAGGACAGTTATAGCCTGCAATGACTTACTTTCAAAACAGACACACACACACACACACACCCTTCTAAGCCCCTTCACACGCCAGCAGTGCCATCTCATGACCCCCCGTTGCTTCCAGCACTCATTGCTGAAAGCCTCAGCAGAGAAACTGAGGTGGTCAGCATTCACATGTAAACACACACATGCAGTGACCTGTGCAAACAGTGAGCATAAAATCATTACTTCATTAAATACTTACATATCCTCTATTATTGATAAAAATGGGCAAAGCACACACACACACACACACACATACATACGCCTGTAAATGTATGAAAACAAACCCAAACAAGCACATACACACACATACAAATCATGCAGACACTCATGGGTCCCACAGTGCTGTGAGGACAGGGTTTCGAGCCACACTGACACCTGGTGCTCCAGATGACAGGCACGATGGCCAGATGGACCGTACAAGACTAGCCCACACACACATACATAATGGCCACTTCCACACTGTACACTGCTCACACAGATCAGGTAATTTTTAAAACTAGTTTTTACTTACTAACTCTTGTAGGACATGAATACTAATGTTGATAGAAGAAAGCCATGGACAACTATAACCTCTCTTTTTACAAGCCTCTAAACTTCACTTTACTGTTCATAGATCTTACTGCTGTGGACATTAAAGTTGAGGTAAAGTGAAATATTGCAAGTGGTAAGCTGAGGTATTCATTGAACACTGGGACTGAAATATGTCTCCTGTACAATGTGTACAATGTGTAAATATTTATTAATATTCATGACCTGTATTGTTATTCCAAAAAATCATCTTTTAATTGTTAGTAAATTGTTAGTAGTACTGAGTACTGTAACCTAATCAGGGCCAAAATATTTTTTTTGGTAGCTTATGCTTGGAAATTCTCCCAACATATATGATGCTCTTTTGCATACAATGTATTTTATTAAATAAATGCTGCACTAAATGGGTTTTTACAGCATGAACACAATCTAGAAGAGTGAGAATGGAAGGAGAACAATCTAGAAGAGTGAGAATGGAAGGAGAACATTCTAGAAGAGTGAGAATCGATTGAGAACATTCTAGAAGAGTGAGAATCGATTGAGAACATTCTAGAAGAGTGAGAATAGATGGAGAACATTCTAGAAGAGTGAGAATCAATAGAAAACATTCTAGAAGAGTGAGAATAGATGGAGAACATTCTAGAAGAGTGAGAATAGATGGAGAACGTTCTAGAAGAGTGAGAATAGATGGAGAACATTCTAGAAGAGTAGGAATGGAGGGAGAACATTCTAGAAGAGTGAGAATAGATGGAGAACATTCTAGAAGAGTGAGAATAGATGGAGAACATTCTAGAAGAGTAAGAATGGAGGGAGAACATTCTAGAAAGAGAATTGAGGGAGAACATTCTAGAACAATGAAAATGGAGAGAGAATGTTTTCTAGAACAGTGAGAACAGAGGGAGAAGATTCTAGAACAGTGGGAACAGAGGGAGAGCATTCTGTGAATGAGGAAGCACATTCTAGAACAATATGTATAGAGGACAAACACTCTAGAACGGTGAAAATGGAGGAAAAGTATATGTGGAACAGTGTGAATGTGGGAGAATGGTCTAGAACAATGTGAACAGATAAGAACAATTCAGGGACTTCCTAACAATCACACACAGGATTTGTAGGTTTGTGTTGGAGTGTTTGTTGGAGAACGTCGGGTCTGTGTACTCTGTGCTTTAGGGTGTGTTGTTTTGTCCTGTGGTATCTGGGTAGATACAGCTCTCCTATTGGTTAGGACCTCAGGAGCATGACCGAGACACCTTAGATTTCCTACCAAAACAGTTAGTAAGTTACAGTGGAATCACAGATTACAGATGTACGATCATCTTAAAGGGACAGTACATGTATGAAAACTAGTTGCCGCCAGTTAACATAACCCATTCAAAGCCATATTAGCTATACTTAATTCATTATTAGCAGTATTAGCACATTTAGGTAAGCTATTTCTAGCTGCTTCAAGAATCTTGTATTCATCGATATTGTCTGAAGGCCTTCGCTGGATTACAAAAGCACCCGATTCTGTCTACAGAATTCACACCACCACACTAAACAAGAAGAAAATCACTTCCCCATAGTGCAGACTTACAAACACCAGTCAACCACTTAACCATGACCACCAGATGCAACTACCATTCATTATCAACAAGAAGAAGTTTAGTAGTTTAATTAGAAGAAATATCAAATCTAGATCAAGCTTCTAACATTGCATTTCATAAGTTCAATCATATTACAGATCGTAGCTCTGGGACATTTTTAGACTTTCCACATCATGGTTAGAGACAAGGTTCAGAGCTAAATCCTTTCTTGCATTACTGCTGGAGGTCAACAACTGAGGTATCTATCTAAAGTGGATTCCCAATCCTAGTCCTGGATCTTTTTAGCTTTTTTACCTGTCCAGCACAGGAAGTGCTTGAAAATTAGACAATAAGGTGAATCTACAGGGTTAAATGTGCGCTAAAGTGTAAGGGGGTTCTCCAAGGCTAGCACTGGAGTGGTACATACCCAATACACTGGATGACCTTTATTATGAAATGATCTGTGCTAATTCCCAAACCATATGTCGGCTTGTTTACATTGTTGTATTGGCAGCTCTGACCTCTGATATGTGTCTAGGATTTCTCTAATGCCTCTTGCCTGAACCTCCCCTCCCTGATGTGCGGGAATATGACAGCTACAATGCTTCGCAGGTGAGTGTATGAAGCGATTCCCACTTTATCTCCCAAGCTCTAGAACAGCAGTAGTATTCAGTACAAACATACTGGCAACCTAGGCTTCCCACCACTACTGTTTTCAAATAAAACTGTCCTCAGATCATGATGCTCATTAGGTCAGTATGTTCAACCAGATGCTATATTTGCAATACTGGAACAGCTGGTACAACTGTGCATATTGTCTCTGTCGCTGCCCGAAATGATAACTTCAGAGGAGCAGGGTAAGGTAACTTCCATGTCACTTTGGACCATATCTGTTGGTCCATTCATCATGAAATTTCACAAAAATAGAGATAGAGGGTTTAGTTCAGACAGCAACAATATGTTTGAGATATCAATATCCCTTTGTCAGTGATGGTCACCACTGGTGTTCATCAACTACCTTGCTTTTGAATAAGCCTCTACTACAGTTCTCAATTCTACACTAAATAATCTTTTTCCTTACAGAAGTAAAGACAAATACAACATACCTGGCAATCTCCTGATCTACTAATACCTTTATTTCTCTACACAGCACATGCTTTAGCTCTTTTGTGCAAAAATAGACATAAAATAGTGTAACTGGGACATACATTCGATCAAAATGTTCATTTATAATTGGGTTTCTGTATGACAAGTAATCGATCTGGTTGTTCTATTAAACTCTAGTTTTTTTTTCAGTAACTGCTAATTAATTATTTGGTAAGCACTGTGAAGTGAGCAAGTAAGGTATATATAGTTATGAGAGTGAAGTATGGGCTCGCTGACTGGCCTTTAAGGCTATGGCACACTGACCTAACAAACACCAGCGTTCTAATCCTGTCAGCTGGCTCCAGGATAAGAACTCGCAGGCCAACTGGACTAGCGTGAATGGGAGAGAACAGTCTAGAACAGCATAAATGGGGGGAGAACATTTTAAGGAAGTTCTAAAACAGAGAGAATAGATGGAGATCATTCTTGAACTGTGTACATGGAGGGAGAATAACAATAGAACAGTGTGAAAGTGGGAGACCATTCTAGAACAGTGTAAATGGAGGGATAATGTTTTCTAGAACAGTGTGAACAGAGGAAGAACATTCTAGAACAGTAGGAACAGAGGTAGAACATTCTAGAACAGTGAGAACAGAGGTAGAACATTCTAGAACAGTGGGAACAGAGGTAGAACATTCTGGAACAGTGAAAACAGAGGTAGAACATTCTAGAACAGTGGAAATGGAGGGAGAATGTTTTCTAGAACAGTGAGAACAGAGGTAGAACATTCTAGAACAGTGGGAACAGAGGGAGAGCATTCTGTGAATGAGGAAGCACATTCTAGAACAATATGTATAGAGGACAAACACTCTAGAAATGGAAATGGAGGTGAAAATGGAGGGAAAGTATATGTGGAACAGTGTGAATGTGGGAGAATGGTCTAGAACAATGTGAACAGATAAGAACAATTCAGGGACTTCCTAACAATCACACACAGGATTTGTAGGTTTGTGTTGGAGTGTTTGTTGGAGAACGTCGGGTCTGTGTGCTCTGTGCTTTAGGGTGTGTTGTTTTGTCCTGCGGTATCTGGGTAGATACAGCTCTCCTATTGGTTAGGACCTCAGGAGCATGACCGAGACACCTTAGATTTCCTACCAAAACAGTTAGTAAGTTACAGTGGAATCAATCAAGTTTTGATTTCCAGTGGGTGTGACCCATTCTGTAAGAACCACTTTAGACCTTCTGTAAGTTCTAGATAGTAGATCACTGGCAGTGAATATAAACAGCAGCAGTAGCTCTGTACCAGAACACATAGAGGGTAAGCATTCTAGAGACATCGTAACGATTACACACAGGTACCCAATGCTTGGGCATGTTGGTGTTTGTTGGAGAACGTTGGGCTCTTGGCTTTAGCGTTTAAGAGGTTAAGAAGAAACCTGTGGAAAGAGACCATGTGAGTGCACTGGGTGTTTTGGGTTGGGTGATCTTACCTCCAGGCCTCCGGCTGGCTTCTTCTTCAGCTCCTCGCACTTCCTGAACTTGCAGATCTGGTGACCGGTCTTGCGATTGCGGCAGCTGCTGCACTGCTCACAGTTGATCCTGCGCCGGCAGGGCGGGCACAGGCCGCAGCGCTTGCGCTTCTTCTTCCCGTTGGCGCTGATGGCTGACGAAATCTCGTTGTGGTTCTGCTGGTGCTCTGTCGCGCCTGTCACCTGGGACAGCGCTCCGTCTGCCAAGAAGACTCCTGCCGGCGTCATGATGAAGAGGCCTGGGTGGAACGGGAAGGCGCCTCCCACTCCACCGCCGTTGCTCAGCAACGGGAAGTCCGTCACGCTCCCCAACGAATCTGAGGCTGGGACGCCTTCCATGTCCCCACCCACGTTAAGACCAGAGGAGTCAGAGACAGGGAGCAGCATGCTTGCCTGTCGTAAGAGCTCTGCGGCCTGGGCCAGGTGCAGCCCACTCGGAGAGTCCAGCAGTCCGGACACCAAAGCTCCCCGGTCCAGTTTGGTAAGTCCCACTTGGGCTCTGTGTTGGGCAGCCGCGGAGTGGGCTTTGACTCCCGTGGACACTAGGGAGCTCTGGACGAGTCTGTTAGCATTAGCGTTGGCGACTGCGGCTGCGGCCGAGCACGTTGCGATGTACTGGGAGAGTGCCCGAGAGTGCTTGAGGCTCTTGTTGAGTGGTGCGCTGATGATGCCGCTCCGGTTCCGCCTCTCCACCACGGGCGACGAGTCTTCATCACCGCAGCAGCTGTCCCGGGCGTCCTCATCCTCTCTGGCTTGGTTTCCCTCCATCGACCCCCCACTGCCAGACATGGCCCACAGCACGAGGGGGAGGGAGAGAGAGGGGGGGAGGAGGGGTGAAGGGCAAAGGCAGAGGGCAGCAATGTTCTCGCTCTGATTGGTGCGCAGGAGAAGAGTGATGCTTGCCGAGGTGAAGGGTGCAGCAGTCAAGAGTGCTCACCTACAGCCGACAGCTCGCTGTGCTCACGGGCATTTTATGGGGCTGTCCACCATTAAGACCTGAAGGAGGGACAAAGAAGGAAGACAATGAATGTCCAGAAAAAAGTGGTGCATGAAGTAATGAAAAAGGGGATTTCTCCTAGTATCAAGCTGCTTGCTTGGTTAAAAGGAAACTTCATTGAATTTTGAAAAAAATTTAAAATTGCACAATTAAATGTTTTGCGATGTAAATAAAGTCAGTTTGGTGTGACAATCTTTGTTCTAGAGGTTTTAACAGATCAAACTTACAGATTTATCACTGATTTACCATCATCAACATTAAATATGAACTCAGAAGGCAGACATTGGTTCAATGGTCATTTTAGATAAATAGGCTATATACTATCACCACCACTGTAAAGAAATCTAGTGGCAGGTTTTTCTTACAATGAATCTTTTTTTACACCAAACCAAATCTGAATTATTTTGTTTACATTCTAAAGACAGTTGCTGATTTCTACACACATTTGTAAATAGTAGAGTTTCCCTTTATATTTGCATTACACATCATCAGTCATTATGTATCCTTTGAACCATTTGACACCAAACCAAATCTGAATGACTTCCTAAAGCCTGAATTCTAGACATTTAGACAGAATTTAAAAATAATGTTGGAGTTCCCCTTTATATTTGCCTTAGATATTTTGACCTCTATGTTCCATCACCCCACTGTAAACAAATCAAGAGTCAGTAGGTTACTCTACAATTAACCCGTTCACACCACAGCAAATCCTAATGACTTTGTTTACATCCTAAAGACTGAATTCTACACATTTTTGTTTTTTACAAAAATTGGTGGAGTTCCCCTTTATATTTGCATTAGACATCACAACCCTGGGTTCTATCCCTACCACTGTAACGAATTCAGTCAGTAGGTTTCCTATAAACCATTTGACACCAAACCAAATCTGAATGAATTCATTTACATCCTAAAGCCTGAATTCTAGACAATTTGTAGACAATTTGTTGAAATATAGATAATTGTTGGAGTTCTCCATTATATTTGCATTAGACATTATGACCTCTGGTTCATATTACCACCACTGTAAACAAATCAGTAAGTTTCCCTACAATGAACCCTTTCACACCAAACCATATCCTCATGACTTTGTTTACATCTCAAACACAGAATTCTACACAGATTTTAAATAATTGGTGGAGTTCCCCTCTAACCTGACATTAGGGACATGCTTTCATTAGCAGTTATTCAATCTAGCAGGCAGTTTAACCGAATAGAGAAATACTAGTTCTCCCACACACTGTTGCCCCTGCCACTACATCCTTCATTAATACACACGACTGTATGCAACACACACATACATACATAATACACACATACATACATATACAACACATATAAACATACATACATGCCTAAACTGTGCGTTTGACTGTTGCTGCTCTCTCATCTGCTGACTTCGCAAAGCCCTCACTTTATTCAGGCCTCTATTGCCTCTTGCATAGTGACCTCAGTTAACCCTGCACAGCACAGCTTCATTCTGTAAGCACTGTGTGTTACCATATATTATATAATCTCATACACTCGCTGTATAATCTCAGGTCAGAGCTGTACACCTGTCCACGCCTTTTATAAGGGTATACAGCAGCTGTAGTCAAGAAATGAGTTTACTAATGTAGTTAAGAGCGTGCTAATACGCGTTACACAACATCTACACGGTAGTTGTAGCCTTCCTTGAAGTAAAACTGTCAAGGTGGTCTAGACCCACTCAGGCTCAGGAGACTGACTGAACACTTAGCCTACATAATGTGACCTAACCTACATAATGTCCACATCACTGAAGTTCTCATTGACCAAGCAGAGAATAAGAAGACATGGAGTTGAAAAGTAAACACTCAGTACCCAGCAGTCACGAATAATCCAACCCGTTTAAAAAGGTCCAGTTTAGTGAGGCACCGTGGAGCATATCCTCTCATGAGGAGTGGAGATCCAGACAGCAGACCGAGCCGGAGCAGGACAAAAGGAGCTCGGACTCCGGCGCGCCGCTCAAACGCAGGTAAAACGACGCACGCGAGACACAAGTTTCCGTCAGTGGCCGCGAGAAGGGGGTCAACATCACGACAACGTGGAAAAATAGCACCTAAAACCTCCAAAAAAACGCGTTCGTTAACGCAACGCCACACAACCCCAACGCAAGACGCACAGAGCGCACAGAGCGCGAGAGCTGCGTCCGCGAGACTATTGCTGCAACCGGGGTGGGGGGTGAGGAAGGAGGAGAGGAGGAGGAGGGGGGGGGGTGTTGGTAAGGTGGAGGGGGGTTAGAAGGAGGGGGGTCACGCGGCGAAGGGGGACAATAGGAGCGACGGACAGAGGGAACAATAGCTGCAACGCACAAACGGAGTGACCGAGTGATCGATACCTGCTGATCAAGAATCACCGAATCAAAGCGGCTCGATTAATCGGTTTCTCCGTCACGCGAGCTCATCAGCATGTGCGCGGAGATCAACAGGGCTTAGAGGGAGCCAGTGAGAGAGAGAAAGAGAGAGAGAGAGAGAGATAGAGCTACAACCACCTTCAATGCAAAAACAGACACGTCATTCATTACAAAAGTTTTACAATCGATTATTTATGCGCTCTAAAGCGATAATCGATGGTTCCTATGCTAATCGACTAATTAGTGTCGCGGTGCATTTGCGTAATGAGGTTAGCCTCCAAAAAAGGGGTGCATGCCGACTGATTTAGGAACATTATAATCAGTATAATCACTCTGTCACTGAAATTAGTCGATTCGACTAATAATCGACTCACAACGATTAATAACGCACGATATCTGTTTACAGGGTCGATTAAAACGTTGCAAACGGGTTGAAAATCAGGACAAACAGCCTCGGCAGGCGTGTGCTCGCTCTCAGCTGACCCGAGCTGTTAATGCCCATCTGCCCACAGGCCCAACGTCACGCTCAGTGGTCATTTTAAAGTGAAAAACAAAAATCTCTTTTGTCTCCGTCCGTCGCGGCTCTCAGCCCAAGGTGTGTGTGTGTGTGTGTGTGTCAGTGTGTGTGTGTGAGTGCAGAGGGGGTTCACGCCACTCGGTAACGCGCCAGTCCGTCTGACGAGCTCGAATTAAAATCACGTTCTCTCGTTATTCCTCATTGTAAGTTTGAAACAGTCCCTTAAAGTGCGAGCCTCTCTCTCTCTCTCTCTCTCTCTCTCTCTCTCTCTCTCTCGCTCGCTCTCTCTCTATCCTCCTCCTCCCTCCCTTACACCAACACGATCTGCATATTTGCAAACGCTCGAGCTCGTGGTCGTTTTCGCCCCTACCACCGAGTCCGCGAGCCGAGGGGGAGGGCAAAAGCTGCACCCCCCCCCCCTCTCTCTCCATCTCGTCTCCTCTCCGCCCAACACACACACATACACTCTTACACACAACACAACACCCCAGCAGGGAGATTTAATTGCGAAAAAAAAGAAAACATGAAAGAAGAGAAAACAAACAAACAAACAAACCAACCAGGCAGAGACTCACCTGCGCGGCCAGATAGTAAACAAAGCGCGAAGCGCGCGGCTGGAACGTTCGCCTCGCGCTCAGTTCGATCCTCTTCACGACGTTCTCGAACTCGAACGCCAAAGCGAAGCAGGCGCGCGCGCGCCACACACACTGTGGGAGAGAGAGAGAGAGAGAGACCGAGGGCGAGAGACTCACGCATATGCAGTGAGGGAGAGAGAGATAGAGAGACAGAGGCGAGTCGCGAGCCCAGGCGGAATCGGTAAACGCTCTCTCCGGTAAACGCGGCGACCAGCCACGGCGGTTGGCGGTGTTGTCCGAGCGCGCGTGGATCTCCGGAGCGCCGGTGCCGCCGCCTCCTCCTCCGCGTCCGCGCGCTCGCGGGAGGAGAGCGACATGCAAACACATTTCATAGATTTTTGGAGCTTCACACAAAAACCGAAGTGGACTTTCTCCCCCCCTTCATTTCACACACACACTGAGCCAGCTAACGCCGTCAAGGAGTGTGTGTGTGTGTTGGGGGTGGGGGGGGTGGGGGGGTGGGGGTGTGACAGGGAAGGGGGTGGGAGGTAAACAAGCAAAAAAATAAACAACGACAACAAGTTGTTTGTAGTGTATATGTGCATGTGCATAGAGAGTGCAGCTGCAGGCTTAATGAATGAAGCAGAGCTGAGAGAGAGAGAGAGAGAGAGAGAGAGAGAGAGAGAGAGAGAGCTCTCAGCATGGATAGGTTGCAGGCAGTCCATTGTTGACATTATTCTTGATGGCTGTTGGCTGATTTTCCCCCCCTTTCTCCTACAGATTGATTTGTTATAGGCTGCCTCTTTAACAGGCAACCTTTTTCTTTTTTTGGAGCACATTCATGCTTTCCAGGAACTCTGACTCTACTGTTTTGCTCTCATTTGTTGCAGTTTTTACAATGTTACAGTGTGTAGCAGAGGTTTAAAGACAAGCCTTTGTGACTGAATACATTTTTATGAATTAGACCCACCAGGGCAGGCTT
>NC_132879.1:13067118-13279618 GCF_030463535.1 Salminus brasiliensis
CAACCTCAGAGAACATGTGGACCAAATTTCAGGTATACTGGTAAAATCATTTGTCATTTCTCATGAATAAAATGTATTGCTTGTATGTCATAAAAAATAACACAATTCTTGCGGGTGTATCCAACTCAAATGAGTAGTTTGAATGAAACATTGGTTCATTAATTTTAACCCTTGTTCCACCGCTTGTTACTACAATAAATTGTTTAGGTTGAACAGATGATGTTTTACAGTGCATATTTTCGGAATGACAAGTCAATATTTTACATAATTTCAAATCTTAAAATTACATGAAATCAACCTCTGATCTGTTGTACTTTATACAGTGGATGGGCATTAATGGGTTAATGGCTTCAGAGGTTATGTAAGGTTACCCAAAGATCAAGTGAGGGTAATCAGGTGAGTGTCTTTAACAGTAGGATTTCAAACTCTGGCCTCTCCTGAGCATTTTCATCACTAGGGTTGGTTTAGCATGGTCCACATGATCGGCATGCAATTTCAGTTAACACCCTAAAAGTGCCTGTGCTTAGAATATGACCCAATTACAAACAAACACAATTACAAGCAGCCAAGTGGGCATATTGTTCCTACAATTAACTAAATAGAAAAACTAATAGCCACGCACACTTTGCTCTCCATGACAAAGATTGATTTTAGTCTGCTTTGTCAGCCAGAGTGGGACATAATCAGAAATCAATCAACTGATAACTCTTTAATAAAAACACCATTTTACAATCTTCACTACTTGACTGAGCTATGGGATGTAAATATCCTCTGGGGGGCACAAATCATGAACTGGTATTTCCTGTGCATCTAACAGCTGATTTTTGTTTGTTGTGTTCTATTATGATATTCATGTTGGTTCATATAATGTTCTCAAATGCTAAATCAGTGTTTGTGTCGCTAAAGTATTGGGTGTAACTCCTCTAGGGCCATTGCTATCAATGTGCTTTTGCAGTTCCACATTCTACTTAGTGCTGCTCTTGCATTTCCAGTTTTTCTGCAACACTGGCAATGGCAGCCTTTTTCACTAGATGTTAGCAAAAGCTCCCAAAATGAATGTCAACAACTTTCATCAGGTATGCAAGAAGACTAGTAAAGCCATGTCTTGCTGAAGAAAAGCTTTGAATTCATGCCTCATCATACATACACAATTAGTGAAGGTACTTTATTCAATTATTATTAATCAACTGATTCATATTTTATGACACAATTACATTCAAATTGCAAAATAATTACTAGTCACTAGTCAGTAGTTTATTGATAATATGAATAATGTGAGAAATTGTGACACCTTAGACATTTGAATGTTTTAAAATATGACATTTTAGAAATCATTCTGATGCATCTGCAGGTAACAATTTCAGATCACAAGTGAAAATTGTCTGTATCTACTATAAATATTTAGAAACTACTACAATTATTGAATAACTACCATACAGCATTCAGTAACTACTATACATAATTTAGTAACTATGAATTATTGAGTAACATCTACAATTATTTAGTAACTACTGTACATTATTCAGTAACTACTACAATTATGTAGTAACTACTTTACATCATTCATGAACTATGAATTCTTTAGTAACTACTAAACATTATTCATTAACTATAAAACATAGTCAGTAACTACTGTAAATCTAGGATCTCTTAACGACTATAAATTATTCATCAGCTGGTATACATTATTCAGTAACACAAACATCCATTATCTACTCAGTAACTATGAATTATGACAACAGTCAAGGAATAGGATGCCATTTTACATAATTGCGCACCATTTCTCTGTAATGGTTTTATACTCAAAGCCAAAAGCACCCTCTTCCTTACTGGTAAACAAATGCTAAAGTAATTTGCAACAATCAATGTAATCACCTTCCCAATGTAATGGCCTTCCCAGTCCCCACAGTTAAACTGCATTGGACAAGACCACATTTTCCAGAAGTCTTTTTTCTGAAGGGTTTTTTCTTTAGGAATAGTATAGTATTCCTAAAGAATACTAAAACAGCTCTTAGGACAAAACAGGACCAACACTAAGTGGGGATTTCATTTGCATCTTCATCTTGTAGTTTTGTTTCAGTTTAGTTCAGATTTCTGTCAGAAATGTGATGTTGTCTTTGACCAACTTTCATGTTTGGAAGCCTATTCACAAGCAAACTCTATTTTCTTGGAGACCCTTAGCAGCCACTCAATGTTGCTTGTAGAGCAAGCTTTAAGCTAAAGAGTGACTTTACAGCTTACCAGTGTTTTCATTATTTTGCCCATCCTGTTCACTACTTAATAGCCAACTTCTACATGTGTGGCATTTGGTAGATACTTTTTTTTTGTTTGATCTTTATATTTTAGACATTCTATGTAATGTGCCACTGAAATGTAATTACTTTTCCTGTAATAATGTAACTTAATGCACCAGTAATACCATATTACCAAAAAGTAATATGTTTACAGAACATTGAATTTTTTAATTATTGATTGTAATTTAAGGAAGTATAAAAGTACTGTATGCATTATATGGTATTTTCTCTGTAAAATAATAAGACATTGCATAATACTTAAGCTAATACTTAAATATAATACTTAAAAAACATTTGGTTGTTAATTTACAGAGAATGTCTGTAAGGTTTTTATGTAAAATAAAAAAAAAAACTTTATTATGATGATGTCTGGAAAATTGAACCCACAGTCTCCAGGTACTTCAGCAGCTATTCAACACACAATAGTTGTGAATTAATGGTGACATGACTCTGATAGAGGACTCTGTCCCTTGTGGCAACAGCACACCAGTTCCCCTCATTTCATTTGAGAGCTGGACACTGTTGTGAGTTTACACACAGGCTAGCTTTAGTTCACATACAGGCATAAAACAGCACATAAACAAGCAGTGAAGGTTAACAATGTTTATTATACTGCAGTACAAATTCAAATAAAATTTAAATTTAATTGAGAAATATTTAAGACCTAGTAATGTGATTGGTCAATATGCAATGTCATGATAACTACACTCAAACTGTAAATATCAGTCCTTTTCACTCACTTAAAAACTAGCAGTGACCCAGTACCAACACTGTACAAAAAATGTAAAAATGACTGCTAGCAAAAAACATCCCACAAAATTAAAGTCAAATATCCGATTTCAAATTCAGCAGAAAAATAATGTTTAAATATTCATGTAATTTAATTCATTAAATATTCTACAGGAAAATATCATTATTTTACAAATCTTTCTTGAATGATTACAATCAAACACCTTCAAATTACTGATAACACTAAAAGTTCTGCCTTAATACCCTTATTTTACAGATTTAGCCCTGGAGAAATGACAACACATTGACAGTGCACATCAGTGACTGGCCGACACGGCCTGTATGTCAATGGGAAAAGTTCAGTGTATGTTATTAAAACAGCTCAGCTGACTCAGTTACATGGAACCTGTTTAGAAATGATTAAATCCAACATCAGTGCAGTTTCTATTTTTGAGTAAAATTTACACCTTTCTCATTGGCTCCTGGCACCAACCATTTGGATATTGGACGTGCCCTCCCGCCTTACTCACTTTCAGTGTGTTGTCATTTCTCCCAGGCAACATTCTCTTGGGTATACACTTATGTTTTAACCAATGGTTGACTGCCTGGACTCAGTGTTGTAGGCTGTAAGAGCAAGTTACCAGTCTCTGTGTTTTTGAGTGTGACTATATGCTGGCAGTTTAATAGTATTTCTATCTGTAGAAAATAAACAAATGTAATTTGTAGTTATTAGCATAATGCTTAAAATAACAGTTGGCTTGATGATTTACAAATAATGTCTGTAAATTGGCAGGGTTTTGTATACAATTACAAAAACTACTTTTGAAAATCTAATTATTTTCCATATAATTAGGAATGTGTACAGTGGAGAATGAATTTATAATGAACTAATATCGAGTTAATTCAACAAGCAAGCAAACAGTAACAGCACGCCCACTGTCTCTACAGCTGAGGAAGACCAGTTTGAATGAATAAAAAAAAATTTAAGAAAAAGCAATTAATATGATAGGAAATTTAGAAAATATCAAATTAACTTAAGATTTAAAGAAACAAATACATTAAATAAAAACAACTGAAATAGAAATGATTGAACCAAAATGAAATAAGCAAAATATGAAAAAATAGTGATAATAGTAATAGCAAATCATTTTAAAGGAAATGAGCCAAAGTACAAATTTAAAACAACCAACCAAAAATGATAAAATGTAAAACAAACTAAAGGTAACATCAAATAAGAAAAATAAAATCAACCAAAATAACTGAAATAATAATATATTAGTAATAATAATAAGAAATAAATCATAATAATTAAATACTTAAAATCAAGTAAAACAGTTACAGTGCTGGGATTTTACAACTGCTGTATAATCCTGATAATATGTCTTGCTGTCCTATGGATATAGGCATGTGTGGTCTGATCAGCTTTTAGCTTTCAGCTTTCCTCCCTGTGTTTACAATTGCAGAACATTCATGTCCAATATCCCTGTTTTTACATGATTTTTTAATAACAGAGCTTCAACAGCGTAATCTTGTGAACCATTTAATGTTGGCTAATACAATTTAAATGTGAGAAATCATTATGGAAACCCTGTTGGTGGTAGGTACCAGTGGGAGGAGCCAAAATGCAGTCCAGGCCAAAACACTCTTTATAGCTTCATCACAAATGGGTGGAGCTAGGCTGCAATTGGCTGCAGAAACAGATACAGATGTACCAGCTGTGGTTTCTGTGACCTCACAAAAGCAGTAAATTCAAAATGGGCTTAATTTCCATACAGAAACCATACAGACTGGAGAGGAACAACCTGGTAATGTTAATTATGCATGTAAATGTTCTCCTATAGCCGCAATCCAATTTCTCCAGATTGGCCCCTTCAAATATGGTAGAACCACTGAATAACAGCTTCCTTTTTGGTATGATCAGCGAGTGCCTTGCGTCTCTCCTGAGGCCTGAGGCCTCCCTCCACCCCCTATCCCCTGGCTGCCGTGAGGCTTTTTTTAAAGGGGTGGGGGGGTGGGGGGGTTGGATTAGCGTCACATGGTCTCCTCCAGCAGCCAGACACATGACCCTTGCCACAGGAGAGGATAAAGCCCACTTGAAAGACGGTGAAAAAGAGACTGAGGGTGGTTCGTGTGGGAAGGGTGGGGGGATGCGGAGCTAATGTCCGGTTTCACAGACGCTGAGGAATGCTGTCAGCCGGCTTCTCAAACACACAGGAATGCTGCAGCCTCGTTTCCCCCGAGGAACCAACGCTCTACCGCTCCCTCGCTTTCTCTCTTGCCCCCCATTCCCTCGTCTCCACGTGCTTCCAAAGATGAAACACGCCTGCTCTTCCTCTCTACCTTCTTCTATCAGTTCTCCCCGTGCTGCAGCCTGGAGATTCAGCTACTGTCCTTTCCACCCATCTGCACTCCTCTACATCAAATAAACCGAATTAATATTAATGCTGGTCATTATAGACATGGACATACCATCTAAACTGTTGCAGGGTAGTGTGTATACACATGGAATTACTGTTTTTAATACTAGAAAAAATCATTTGTTGAAGGTACATGTATTAAATATCATGATGCTACTACATTGCAACTTCAGGGTATAGTTCGGCCTAACTTGGCCATGTTGACAGTTGATTCCAACTGTTCTGAGGCTTTTTATTTCCTTGCCAGGCCCATGTGTGTCTACAACCTTTATTCTGAAGGCCTCCTTGGAAAGATCCTTGGATCTCAGCATGGTGATCCCACTCACTTCAGTCAACAATCAAGACCAAACCAAACCAAATGTCTGAGGTTTAAATAAGACAGGCTCCTCCAGAATCCTCTCTAACCATGTTCTAAGCATCTGCATCTGATGTGCTGCACCTGATTTTAGTCATTTTCAGTAGTAATAAATGTGGGGGTGTCCAAACTGCTTCCTCACAAGGAAAACTGCATATCTATTGATCACATTTCACCATTAATATTTTACAAGGCATTTCTTCAGACTTCAGACAGATCTTCTTATGTGTTTAGTTATATTACCTCCATCTCTCAATATTGTTCAAGTGAAGAGAAAATGGCAATATATTTAATTATGGTTAAAATATATATACATTATTCATTTAACTTGACTCTAGGGCTTGGTGGTTAAAAATTCAATTAATCGTGATATTGATTTGAGGTCATATCGCCCAGCACTACTTGACTTATTTGTATATTTCCTCATGATGATACATTTGATAATCCATTACACCTCATCTCACATTATACCTTTGTTGTATGGTTAGGGTCAACTGAGCCTTTGTAGCCAAATAGGCTGGCTAGCGTTAGCCATCTGTCTCAGCGTTTACATGTCCGTTTACAGCATTTGGCTGATGCTCTTATCCAGAATGCCTTACATTTGAATCACGCTACACAGGTAGGAGAATGTAGAGTTAGAGAAGGGTATGCTTACCCAGCCAGGAAATGAAACCCTGTTCTGCCATGGGGAAGGTAGTGTTGTTATCCTCTGCGCTACACTGCCCGCAAAGCATAGTTCTTACTTGAGGCAAAATTGCAGACACTGTCAGTAGTAAATGATCTGTTAACCCTTGTCCACTCGTTAGCAGTATACTTAGCTGACTAACCCTGGATTAGCATTTAATATTAGCATTATCATGTGTGCTTCCTCGTGTCTTTTTAAGACGGGCTGTGACAGAAATCATTCTAAGATACTAATTTTGCAATTTTAACTTTATTTAATATTACATTATTTTGGGCAGGACAGGACAGGAAAAGTGGTCCTGGCTGACCAAACCAAATTCTAGTAGATACCATAACATTAAAAACACCTCCCTAATTTTGTGTAGGCCCCCATTGTACTGCCAAAACAGTTCTGAGGCCTGGTCTCCATAAGACCGCTGAAAGTGTCCTGTGGAATCAGCATGTATCTTTTGATGCACTTTTTTTTTGGTATACAGGTAACACCCCACTAGACCTGCCTGATGTTTTGGAGATGCTACAAATGCTTTGTTGTCCAGCAATGATGATTTGGTCCTTTTATTTTTATGCTTGCCCATTTTTCCTGCTTCCAACACTTCAACTTCAAAACCCGACCAGTTTACTTGCTGTCTAATACGTAGATTCCACTTCTTGGGATACTGGAACCACACAATCATTATTACTCACTTCACCTGGTTTTAATGTTATGGCTGATCAGTGTACATTTAGTACAGTACATTCAGCGTTCAGTAAGAACATGGAAGTAATGTAAAATAAACCTCTGGTGTCTTGTCGTGTTTCTGTTGTCGGCTTCAAGACCATATTAGGACTTTCCAGCCAAAGTAGTTTTTCTCAGCGGCCTATTTTTTCAGTATTTAGCATAGCTACTGTTGCTATATAATATCGCTAAGCTTTATTAATATCTTTACGCCGATGCAACGTCATTTCATCTGTTAAACATTCAGGGGGGAAATGAACACACAGCAACAATATTCACCATTAGTGTTGGACACTGATCAAATTTGGCCTCCACCTTTAACCCACCCGTGCAGTGAACACACACACACACACACAAGTGATCACACACACACTGTGGACAGTGAGCACACGTGCCTGGAGCGGTGGGCAGCCATCGCTGCAGTGCTTGGAAGCAGAGAAGCGTAAGGGCCTTGCTCAAGGGGCAACACCGGCAGCTTGCTGAGCCCAGGTATGGAATCCACAACCCTGTCATCAATAACCCGGTGGCTGAACCGCTGAGCCACCACTGCCCCATAGTGGTTTAGAGCATTACTGTTTACCACACAGTGCAACAGCTATTTCATCATTCATTTTTCCCATTGAGAAAACTGCTTAGACCCAGAGTTCCTAAAATGGGCATGAGGTCAACTACAGAACCACACACCACTTCTCAAAGGTCAAAACAGCTGACATTGTGCAGACACTGTCTAGGCTAACTGGCTATGGCACAAAGTCTAGCAATATAAACACACCACTGCTCAAACTACGGACAAAGAAAAATGATACAGCATATCCAGCCCCAAATGAAGAGAAGACCTGCTTTTGCCAAGGTAAAAATCCACAGCAAAGAAGTTCAAGTTAAACTGCAATGGACAGCGCACATGACCCACTGAAGTTAAATAGGGTCATCCAGTTCTGCGCTCAGGCCCTCATCCATTGTTTAGAGTGAGAGTAACATAGAAGAAAGCAGGGTGAGGGAGTTAATTGAGAGTTCAAGAGGTCTTTTGACTTACAAACAGTCTTTTAGGCAGCTGGTGCTGAACCCGGTTACCAGAAGACAGAAATGGAAATATGTCCCGGCTGGAGTGCATGGATTCCCCGATGGCAATGTAGGGCCATCTTGCCCAGCATTTCCACATTCAGAGACGGATCGGTGTAGAAACCCTCATTGGGCCAATTTCACCACCATCTGGAAGGCTTTATGGTATTGAATGGTGCAGTTGCTGTTCCAGACGGTGATGCTGCTGGGGAGGAAGCTTGCTTTCTTGCAAAGTTGCACTACTGTGCACTACTCTGACTTTCTTCATGAGGTAAGCAGTGTGTGTGAGGATGTGAAGCAGTGTGAAGATGAGGTCATCCAAGACGCACGTTTCCAAGTACTTGAAGCTAGCGGGGGACATGGTCTTTCTTCTCTCTCTTAGTCAGCAAACAGTGGCTGCTTACATAAAAAAAGGCTTAAGGAATACATTATACAGCTGTAAAGTAAATATTTGAGAATATTTTTGAGAACGCTAAATTGTTCTAATGAGGAAATTTAAGAAAAAAAAGGAAAAACATTCAAAAATATGGACCTAATTTTTACCTTAGGTATGAAGGTAAAAAGAAATATATATACATTTTATAATAATAATTATATAAAATATTCTTTCTTAGGACTTGTGCGTCCGTTCCCCAGTTCCTACCCCTGTAAAAAAATCTAAGCTTCTCCACGATTAACCATTTTCTGACTTTCTTTACATCTCAACCATTCAATACACAAAAATGTTAATTACTACAACGTAATTACCATTTAAGGTCAAATTTCTTTCTTTATGTTTTGCACTCAAACATTTCTCTGAAGAGATTTGAGCAGCTCACTGAAGGTCTGGGGGTAAAAGGATGAGTAAGTGAAAACTGAAGCCTAAATACATTAACAGCTACAGATCTTTGGTCTCACCAACATTCCTGCAACAGGCAGTTTAATCAGTTTAACTTCCCCTCTGTAAGCTAATTCATTCTGATCACATAATCAGTCCCACAACAGCAGTGTCAGCAGAGAACTTGATGACTAAGATGGTGTTGTGTGTGGCCACAGTCGTGGATAGAAGGTTGGCTATGTTGTGTCATCAGCAAACTAGCAGTCAACAGCAGCCACTACTGGAGGTCCAGCAGGTCAGTAGAGCAGTAGAAGAGCACTGTGAGTGCTGCGGTGCAAAGGATGTTTATTACAGGGTGGGCTAGATCATGACTGTGAAAAGGTCTGAAGAAAGAAACATGAAGGTCTCCACAGTTCGTGTTCATTGTCTTGAAGATGAACTTAAGTGGTTAAGTGGTTTGGAAGTTGAAGATCCAATGATCCAGTGACAGTAACGGGTTTCTGTAGCATGACTGAGTTAAAGGCAGTGTTAAGATCAATCTTCATATACCGTGCCTTTATTATTTACCCCCTTGGATGTTTTCCCCTTTTGTGTATACATATATATATATATATGTTTTTTTTTTGTTTTTTGTTTTTTTATGGAATTATGGTCAATATAATTTGGCTTGTTGTTGTTGTTGTTGTTGTTTTTCACAATCACAAAAAAACTCTTTAATGTCAAAGTGAAAACAGATTTCCACAAAGTAATGTAAATTAAATAAAAATATCTAATAAAAATAAGTATAAATATAAATATTCAACTGACCTAATGTAACAGAGGTCCAGGCAATTGGTGGTAGTATTGTCATAATGAGCCATAACATTAACACTACATCCACTACTAGTCCTTTGTATCAGCTCCACCTATTCTATATATATATATATATATATATATATATATATATATATATATATATATATATATATATAAAAACAAAAAAAAAAAAATATATATATATATATATATATATAAATATATAATTATTTATTTTTATTATTATTTAATTATTTGTCTCTACAGCTCACATAATGATAAATAATAATCTACAGAACAGCTTTATGTAGATTATTATTTATAATTACGTGAGTTGTCGAAACCAGATAAACTATGAAAGATCACACTGCTGACTCACTTCTTTCAAAGCAATTCTTCCATTCAGTCCCATTCATAAAAACAAGTATGAAGATAATCATATTTTGGCTTGTTATTTGCTGAAGGAAAGGGAAGAGTTGTGGCTCCACCTGGTGGATATCAAACGAACTGCTGTGTGAATACTGATTAACTGAACAGGAAGTGAAGCAGCGTCTTCACAACCACGTGGTGAGACACATACATCCTGTGCACCTGAGGCCTGCCATACACCCTTCTTTAGCACTGTTCCATATAAGCCCTCATTTTGATAGATCAAAACTGGCAGAGACGGCAAAGTACTCTGTAACTGTACTTAAGTATGATTTTGGAACATTTGTATTGTACTAGATTATTATTAAAACCATGCCTTAAACTCCACCTTCTTCCAACTACATGACAAAAATTTCCATCTCAACCTTTTATTAGGGCTGTGTATTGGCAAAAACCTGGTGACATGATGAGCATCACATTACAGAGGTTAAAATTAAATTTACTGCAATATACACTGCAATACTGTGGTAATATATTGCAGATTTTTAACTTGCAAATTTTAGGACAACTGTCATAGTATAAAAACACGGCACCATCTGCATAAAACCTGAGTAAAAGAAGAGTTTACTCGTTATGCAGTCAAAACAGAGAGATCTGAAGACAACACTGCTATTTAGCGGCCGGGGTTTAAACACAACACAAAATAAACCACTGTCTGCCACCAATCTCTCTACATGCTAACTGTTCATTACAGTCAATACTGTGTTTTTGGGAAAAGGTACAGTACTGAAAAAATAATATTGTGATACTTTTATATTTATCAATATTGTCTTACACGCCTGGCTTCGTTTTTTTTTTTTTTTTTTTTTTTTTACACCTCAACATCACCCAGTCACCTCCCTGTAACTCAGTCCTTTGAGGGAATTGAGGGATGCTAAAGAAGATCCATTTTTTGTAAAAGAGATTTGAGGGTGAATCTTTACATTGGTTCATATATAGACATACCTTATATATCTTATATATACCTTTATATCCACTTCTTCAAATCTTTAAAATCGTTCTTCTTTGGTACAGCTTTCATTGTCTTCTTATACTACAGTCATGTCTGAACTTTCAAACTTTCACTGAAGTAGAGATTTTCTCTATTCTTTCCAACCTTAAAAACATCATTAGACTAATAGCTAAATTAGGTTTTTTTCTATTTCCTGTATGTCCAGAACAGAGAGCAAGCTGATCCTAAATATTTATTTTCCAGTTTTTATAGATGTTTTATAGAAGCAGTTCAATAACCTGGACCAGGTCTCAGTTTCAACTGAGAAAAGCCTTAGGATTGACAGGTGGAGTAACAGGTGGAGTGACAGTAGGAAGGTCATTGCTAAGATGGCAAAACAAGGAAAGCAGGCTGGCCTGGTCCATGCAGCAAACTGGGGGTGTTCTAAAACTTTCGACCAGTACATCAAATTGTCAGAAGTTACCCTCATACAGGGGCACCTTGTAGGTTTACAGCGATCTCTTGCCTATATATTATTTGGATGGTGGTTGACTATCAAGACAGCAGTCATTCTGATATGGTAGTGATTTGTCAGAGAATACTGAAATATCCAGCTATCAGTGGTCCTGTGGTCAGATGAAGGGCATATTATGCATCAACAGATGGGCTACAGTCTCTAACTGTAAACAAGCAAGGTGGAGCTCCAAGGGAGTGATTTCTAATGAAGTGACCTTCAAGTGCACAGTGTTTAAAATTAACCCAGCAATGCTGCAGCATCACTCACACTACCACGCAAGTGTCATTGCTGTGCTGAAAATAGTCCCCTAGAATAATATCTGGTCAGTGGCGGTGGACCCTTTCCATTGATGGCCAAGGCAAAGGGGGGCTGATAAGTTGTGCAGTAACAGATGGTATGCAGCAGGGGTGCCCAGTTCTGGCCCTGGAGATCTACACTCTGAGCAAAAAGGGTTCTTTGGCTTGTAGTGATAGTGGTGCCATCTACAAAAGGTTTTCCCTAAATCCAAAGAATTGTTTGGTCCAAATTGTGCTTGAAATTGCCATGGTTCTAAATAAAACCATTGCCTTTAACAAAGAACCCGAGATGAACACCCTTTTAAAGTGTAGCATCCTACAGAGTTTAGCTGATCCTGTAGAGCCAGGATTGCACAGCAGAGCAGAACAGGTGGATTGGATGTAAACTCTCCAGGGTGGAGGATCTCCAGAATCAGGCTTGGGCATCTCTAATTATGCACCTACACCATATGGCCAAAAGAACAGAGACACCTGCTCATTCATTCTTTCTTCTGAAAAAGCTGCTTTCGTTGAAGCAACTGTCTCTGCTGTCCAGGGAAGCCTTTTTCCACTAGATTATGGAGCACTGCTGTGAGGATTTGACTGCATTCGGCTACAAGAGTGTTAGTGATAGAGTGTTAGTCAGGATGTTGGATGATCACCACCCCAACTCTTTCTCAACTGCAAAACTAAGCCCCAAAGCACTGGATAGAGCATCACCATTCCAGGGAACACAGTTCCACTGCTCCACAGCTCAATGCTGGGCGGGCTTTATACTAATCTAGCCCATGATGCCAAGAGGTTCCTTTTTTCTGCTCTAGTACTTCATTAGAAGGACTAGACAAGCTGTGTGTGCGCACATTTGCACATCTGTGTCAGCAATGAGTGCAATCTAACGTAGCTGAATGCATTTATTAGCGGCAGTGTCCACAAACATTTGTCCACGAAGTGACCTGTAATGCAAGTGGAGCTCATAAAGTGGACGGTAAGTTTTACAGTTTATAATCAAGTAGCAAGTGTGTACACTAATCATGCCTGTATGATAGCACATGTTTTAACTATCCCTTCCTGTATAAAGCAAAGAGTTCCAGTGATCAAGATCCAAACTATTTTATACCAGTCATAAGAGGTCACCCTATAGGTTTATTAACCGGCTATTAATCCTAGATCCAGAAACTACTACAAATGATTTGGTAACAGCAGTAATATTTTATGTAGTCCCACAGGGCTCCATTTCAGGGTAACTGGCCTTTAACTTTCAAATAGCTGGGAAGATTCAACAGCAGATCAAATGCTAAATATATGATGCACAGAATAACTACTACTGTCAGCGACGTTTATTCAACAGATATATGCCTCGCTTGTACAGGCACATTCACATCACTGTTTAAAAGCACAGGTGGGTGAGAAACCAGATCAAATGATTTTGTAGTGTATTGTATGGAGTCCCACAGGGTTCCAGTTTAGGGTCAATAAAACTGATGTTAATTATGAGAGACGTGTGGGCCTATGTACAACATTTAATGAGTTAAGAGGGCTCATCAGAAAAAGAAAAAGAAAAAAAAACACAACAACCCAAAACGTCAGATAGTAAAGGTAAACTGCCATTTGCCTTTCAAATAGCTGGGAAGATTCAACAGCAGAACAAATGATAAATATATGATGCACAGATGAACTACTTCCAATCATGTTTATTCAAAATATATGCCTCACTTGTACAGGCACATTCATATCACCGTTTAAAAGCTCAGGTGGGTGAGAAACCAGCCCAAATGGTTTTGTAGCAATTACAGACTGACGGTTTATCTTATATTATTTATTTATTGTCCCTCCAAATGTGACAAAAAACAAAATGTGGGTGAGACATGATTAGAGCATACAACAAGAGTCTGTCAGTGGCTTGTCTTAAACGTGGCCCTTTGCTAACCTTGCTAACAAACACTGGACTTAGACTGTCCCCAATCTCAGCTCTATACATACATTTACATTTAAGACATTAAGCAGACACCCTTATCTAAAGCCACTCACAAAAGTGCTTTACTGTTTCCTCCAAAAAATACCCTTAGCTAGTTTACATAGACTTGGATCCAAAAGATACCTCTAAGCTTAGATACTACTAAACACAAAAGTCAGTATGGAGACCACAGTACTCAACATACTCTACTCTTTGTCCAAGTACTCTGGAAAAGGTGGGTCTTTATTCAGTGTTTGAAGAAAGCTGGCGACTCCGCCGTTCGGACACCCAGGGGAAGTCTGTTCTACCACTTCGGTACCAGGACAGAAAAAATCCTTTCCGTGGATTTTCCGTGGATTTTGAAGGGTGGTTGGTCAAGCCGAGCCATACTTTAAGCTAAAAGGGCTCTTGGTACAGATTTGCTTTTGACCATTGAATCAAGTACGGAGGGCCTGTTTGGCACAGACAAATCTAGGAGTTACTGTAGTCCATAAACCCAAAAATAAAGTTCTCTGAATGATGGAGCAGACATTTTGAGAACCTTAAAGCATTTTTTTAGCATAGTATCATTTCAAATTTCAAAAAGGTTGAACCCAGCTGATGTACCAAATCTAAATCTTTACTACAAATGCTAACATATATTCAAGCAAATATGGGCATGTATTTACCAAAATGAGATGGAGGTGACTATCTAAGCACAGTGTTTGTTAGAAATGTTAGCCTAGCATCTATCACTGAAAAAAAAGAAGCACATTAACATGTGCATGTCTTGGCTGACTGAAAAATACATCTGTCCTAAGTGAAAAATTGTGTTCATTAGTTGTTCTTTTTTGCTGAACTGTCCCTTAAACATGGACATCATGGACAACTCATGTAAAAATGGTCTTGAATATTTAAACATTCTAGACGTATGTTCGTGTTAGCGTCTATGTCCTTTGAGAGCTTTACAGTTAAGGTTTAACACTTAAAGCAGTCATGTTTTGTAACGCAGGCCTGAGCACAGGCACTGTGGGTTGAAGCCTTTTAAAGGGGAGAGGGGGGAGACAGACAAAAAACGAGAGACTTCTCTGTGAGAGCAGGAAGTGTGTCTGTGGTTTGAGTCGAGCAGCTGCATTAAAGCGATCTTATGCCGACGAGCAAACTGGCTTTCACAGAGTTTCATAAACAGTATGACACACTCAATAGAGAGATTGATGAAAATACTGTATTTGATTTTGACGTTTCCCAACATTCTGCACAGTATTTGAGAAGATACAGGAATGACAGGACCCTGTAATGACATGTGGATATGATTGCACATACTCATAAACACATGACCCTTAACTCCAGACATTTAACACAGCAGCACGACGGAGGCCCACAGAGAGCCCAATTACGCATCTTTTCTCTTGATGATGAGAGGACCCACGTTGTCTCCAGTCTCCTCGTTGTGTTTGGTGTGTGCACCATCGCAGTAGGGGAACTGTCGAGAAGTCAAGGGAAAAAATAAATAAATAAAAAAAATAAAAAGTTACAACCCAACTCTAGACAAAACATTACCTTAAGTGTCTTGGCTAGTTGTGGATCTGTTCGTGATGGAGCTTGGAGTAGGACAGTTTTAGCTTTTTTCAACACACAGCAAAGAAACGATTCTTTATGAGCACAATGGACAGTGTAAGCAATTGTAGATCTTCTACACTCTTAAAAAGAACCTGCAAAATGTTCTTTAAGCAAAGCCATAGAAGAACCATTTAAAATAAATACATTTATTTATAAATATAAAAAATAAATAATTTATATATATTACCCAAGGACTATGCTGCAATGCCACATTCAATGATGAAGCTCTTAATAAATAATGATCAGACATAATGGGAGCTGTGCTATTCAATGTTTTTCTGCTGATGCTGATTAAGCAAACATTTAGAGGCTAAAGGCTGAAACTGGAACCAAATTGACCTGGACTGCAATATAGAGAATTGCAATTGACGTAACTACTAAAAGAGCCCTATGTCTATAATAGGAATATTAATGCAGTAATATGAATATGCAGATATTTGGTAAATAACCTTTAAATCTAATTTTGTAAAAAAGGTTCTTCACACAAAAACCTCTTTTACAAAAGTGGTTCTACGGCATTGATTAAAGAACCATTAGAAGCACCTTAATTTTAAGCATGTACAATAAAACTTCAGCAATAACTCCTACAGTTCATATCTGTCTGAAGAGTGAGATACACCTGCTCAAACCAAGAAGGTCTTTCAGAACATCATGCATCAAATGTGTTAGATCGGCACTGTATCTGATCTAGTGTTGCTGTGAATGTTTTCAGTCGTATCTTGGTCTCCACATCATTTTGCCTCAATTTTGTCTTGATCTTAAGTTGAGGAGGACTCTTAACTTTCCCTGGAGACCAGTCAAGAGCAAGGCCTCCTTGTAATGGTGTGCGAGGTACAAGCCTAGGCAACTTGAGGCGCCGTAAGCAACTGTCTGAACTTGTACATATTTCTTTACACGAGATTCCAGTTTGATCCAGCCTCGACTGTGGGGGCGGTGGAGATCCTTAACTCCTTCAAAAGGATGCCCTGAGTGTGTTTAGTCAGTGAAATCCAGAATGGAGAGAAGCACAGCAGAGAGAAGTGAAGCTGGGAGCCCTGGCATCTTTGTCATTGCGGCAATAACTTCTTTTACCCCACTTGTAACCTCTGGTAGTCACACCATTTAGCTCAATGCATTGTTAAATGGTCTAAAACTTAAAGCCTTGCCCCTCATTGACAGTTTTGCTTCCTGAGAGCAAAGCTATGTAAAGTGGCTGCACGTTTTAAACCAGAAGCATCTACTGCACAATGTGGAGCACACTCCAGTGTACCAGCTGCAAATAACATGCACCGACGAGAGCTGCTTACATTTAGAACCTGAAAAAAAAAAAAAAAAAAAAAAAAAAAAAGCTCTCGCAAATGTTCTACTTCTCTTTTTCGCAAAGAGAAGCAGAAAAGTTCCACTTCACTGCCGTGCTGGGTGGCTTCTGGCATTACACGCTTCAGTCAGCCTAATTTATGGGTTCATGTTTTAGGGTTCAATTATATACAGCTTCAACTTATAGACTTTTTATACTTCTTACATACCAACACCTTCTCTGCCACCATGATGTGGCACTGCAACAGCCCAAATATCAACACTACATTTACACATCAATCATGTCATCTCAACAGCTACACATTTTATTGTATGCACTCTAACAGAAAGATGGACACAAAACGTCTGTAGCCTCACCATCTAGCATAATGTCTCTATTACAGTGGTCTCAGCCTTGTTTTAGATTCAACTACTATGAAGCCTCTACTTGTCCTAGACTAAAACAAACTGTCTAGACTACAGCCGTTGACCCAGGCGGTCCTGTTCATTGATCTAGATCAGGTAAACTTAGACTAGGCATTCATCTCCATGGCAATAACAATTAAATAATAATGCAGGACAACGAGTCAATCTGCGGACATCAACAATAATCAGAAAATGATTTATAACAATGAGAACATCCTTGTATTCCCACATTTTACAACAGCCAGTTTAAAATCTGCACTAATAAGATAATACACCAATATAAACCTATTATGTTTTACCTTTAGATTCACTTATGAGTAATAAAACTCAAATTAAGCAACACAACATGAATAAATTATTCTTATTCTTTTTCTGAGTTGGTCTGCTGGTTATTTATTATTATTATTATTATTATTATTATTATTATTATTAATTGATTTAATTTGATATACATACATATATACACAGACACATACACAGACACACACACAGACACACATTTAGAAAAGGCCGAAACTGGGACCAAATATACTGAGACTGCAATATACAGAATTAAATATACATAACTAATAAAATAGCCCCATGTATATTATAGAATGATAATGTGAATAAAATGCAGATATTTTAGCATATTAGTCCAGCACCACCAAAATCTAATATAATCACATCTGAATATGTTTTCAGTGTAGATAACATTTTACACAATGATCTGCCCAAACTGCCATGGTCCTGGTATCATTGGGCATCTCCATATTTTATTTTGCTCTATTTTGTTCTGCAAAATATCAGAATTACATTTAAATAAAAAAACAGTTAATTCTTCTTTAAACTTAGTAATTCACACTACTTCACAGTTCTGATTCAGCACACACAGTAGTAAACCTTCCCTGCACCTTAATACCCACAATGCCCTCCCACCGCACAACCCACCTTCTTAGACCTCCAGCAGCGGCAGTAGACGGCTTTCTTGCCAATGTCCTCGATGTCGAAGCTGTGCACCACTTTGGCGCTGTCTTTGTTGTGCTCCAGGTTCACCTTGCCCTTTGAGCAGCTCTGGCTACTGAAGTATCTGGTGAGCAGGTAGGTGCCCAAAGCCGCAGCCACTGCAACAGGAACGACGATGGTCAGGTGATCTGCAAACGCACACACCAGCAGGGCCTCTGATATCCATCCCAGACTCTATCAGAAAACTACTAATAGTGAAGCACCTACCTTATAACAGGTTATTGATTATTATAATAGTGCTACTGTTACAATGACCATGTTAAAACACTGAAAAATTGCATTTACATATCGGATTTAGATATGTACATAATTTCAACAACACATTCATTAGAGAAGGCACATTTCTAATCGGCCAATAGCAGCAGAAGAAGCTGGCTTAACAAATCTATTCTGAAACAGTCACACACTCTCACTATGATGTGATGTCAGCTGTGTGTAATTTCCTGAGGCTTAGTCGAGTGTTTGAGTAGTTTAAGTATGATAGTCTACTGTTAGATGCTTATATTAGGCACTGATGAGCTGAAGAGCTTCAATTAAAAACAGATTTTATTAGCGTAGCGTAGTAGAAAAACAGTGATTTCATTGCCATCACTAATACTCATGAATTATCATTTCACATTCATTTAGTTTACTTACTTTTGGAGACAACTGTGCTAATGTAATATATTTTACACATGTTTAAATGAGGCACACATTTGAATTTTATTCAGTATACTCTTACCACTAACATCCTCTACCACTTCTAATAATACTACCCTTGCTAGTGCTATTAATAACTACTAATAGCAATCATACTACTACTTCTACCACCACCAATAATACCACCACGTTACATCAAATATAAATGTTTTATTTAAAGTGATCAGCTGTAAATCAAACTTGACTTCTGTTTTCTTCTGGACCTTTATCAGAGGTCAGTGTCTGACCACAAAACCACAATGAGCTGGACATTACTGGCCTGTGGACTGTTTAGAATCAGTTTATTATATGAGGACTGTATTTCAGCCTTGGTATTAGGCATCATCATGAATGTTAAGAGTAAAAAAAAAAAAATCATTTCATCATTTATATTTTATGACCTTCAATGCCATATTTGTGGCTAAACCTTTTCTATTTGGTTAGCACCTTTGCCTACGGCAGCTAATATTATCTAGACCCAACAGGACAGGAGCAATAGCCACGAACTGGCTTCCAACACATGACTCTCTGAGCCTCAGCCAAGTGCTTTGACCGCTGGCCTGTACTCGACAGAAAGCAAATATCCATTATGTAAAAGCACCACATGTTGCTCAGTATAATTACTTATTACTATTTTGCTGTTACTATAAATTACAACAGTTAAGATTTACAATGTCATCTCCGACAACCTCCCAAACAGAACTAGAGCACTACTTCATGCATATGAATGCTATTTAAACTGGTTTCTACTGCAGTCTTTTAGTTATACTGAAATGCAGTTTAGCTGCATATTGAAAATACTGCATGTTAACAAAACTACTTTCTCACATCAATGTGCAGTAAAATAACAGGTGACTATGTTTCAGAATTGGACAAAAACTTATGTTCCATGTGATTAAGAGTGAGCCAGGAATATGTACCCTACATCTTCAGCTCACTTGCCCATTACCCATCGTTTACCTGACCAGCCTGACTAGCAGTAGCCGGTGATGGATTTAAATGGTTCTAATGAGTGACTGTTTACAGGTAGACCAGTGTGTGACCTCGGTACGTTACGTACGTTAGCTCTTCTCCATTATTGAGAACCTACTAGCGAAGCTACACTTCCAATCAGAGAATTCAGCTTCTTTAAAGGGCATTCATTGCTCACACAGATCTTCAGCTTTGCACAAACAGCTTGTATAAAGACATATGAGCTTAATGTCCAGTGTCTGCTAGAGGGGTGTAAAGTCCCCCAGCGTTGGCCTGTGAAGCAGTGGAACTGTGTTCTCTAAAGTGATGGAGCTCCAGCTAGTTCCTTTGGGATAAGCTAGAGCAAAGAACTTACCATAGAATGTTACTACCTGACCTCACCTGTAAGGGGTTAAAATCAATCAAATCCTTACAGCAATGTTCATCACATACCAAACAGTGGTGTCAGCCTGCCTGTGTTAAGAACGACTTGGCCATGACCTGCGTGCACCGCAGTGCAGGCTGCTGCACTGTAAAGATTAACTCGTGATTTGATTAAAGGAGCAAGAGGGACCTGCCTTTCTTTACCCGCACACAATCTACAAACTCATACACCGGTATGAACCGGTATGTTCTGCGGAGCAACTAACAACAGTGACAGTGCCGTAAATCTAGCATAAAATGCTTTCTGTTTTGACTATGGTATGTGGGCCTTTGTGGGTCAAAAGTCACAAGAAATCTGCGATAGGTTCAGCCATTAGCTACTGCGCTGGTTTAGAGTAGTACAGGTACGCTGGTGGGATATCAGGAAATGCTAAGTTAGTACTTATGGAGTTTTACACTGATCAGGTATAACAATTAAAGCTCTGACCTGTTAGAGCATGGCCTCCACAAGACCTGAAAGTATTCTGTGACACCAAGGCATTAGCTGCAGATGCTTTAAGTCCTGTAAGTTGTGAGGTGTGGCCTCCATGGATCTCATCAACCACAGCCCTGCCATATTTACTGGGTGAATAAGATTTGTTTAAAGGTTATGAATTATAACAAAAAAAATATTTAAAATACATTTAAATTTAAAAAAAATGTAGAAATACATTTATAAAATTGCGTATTGAGTATCCACAGAAATTACAATGACAAGACATCTATGGTGAGAACTGTTAAATAATACATTTTAAGTTATTATTTGATTATAATGGAGTAGATTTGATTGGATATAAGCAACCTTCATCACTCAAATTTCCAATATACTCTTATCAGCACCCTAAAAATTCCCACACAGTGTTCACAATTGGAAGGAAACACAGTAAGAATGGACTCAGTACTGGACACTGTGCATAGATTACCACCAACAACCACATTGATAAAGCTAGAATTGATGAACTGATTATTTACACTAGTTGCTTCTCTGTTATTTCCCTACTGGTCATTCTAGCTCATGCTCACCTCCTCAACACGGGGACACGGCCTGAGCTCCAGAAGCTTTAAGAGATTTGCAATCGGAAAAGTACACTGAGAGCTGAGAACACATCCAGTGGCCTAGGGCCTAGGGCCACTGCTGCAGAACTGGCAAGGAGGGCAGAAATGTGGATTTTTTAACCCGTCACACTTAGCTAAATAACTAAAGCTCTATTGGTTGCATAGGGAGTTTGTCTGTGCATTGACCAGGCTGCAGATCAGCAGAGCACTTCACATCACGTACAGAGAGACTCCAGCACTGTGAGCTTGCCTGCTTGTTCCAGTTTTCTATTCACCCTTAACAGATGAGGCAGGTAAAATGTGCTTAATGGCTGCAAGCGAACTTCACCCTCGTGTTATGCACGGTTATGAAATACCTAGCTTAGTGTAGGTAAACAGAATTACACAGATTAAGCTTCTCACTCTCTTTGGATGGACACAGAAAAACAAACAATGGGTATACTTGTGGCTTTAGCTACTTAAACCCAAGTGTATGGTATTTGATTCATGTTCTTTTAAGACTTCTGCTACATCAGAGTGATAATTAATGATCTTATTTAGGTATAAATTAACATAGAAATATTATATTAAAAACTATATAAATATAATAAATATAATAATATGTATATAATTAACTTACTATACATTTTCTGCTCCCTGCTGGATTATTTTTTATACAGAAAGTTTTTGAGTACAATTGTAAATGCATTTACATTTGTATGAGGTGTTTTATATGTTTTATTAAAAAAATAAAATAAAACATATTTACATTTCTGATGTAGCTAGCTAGCTATTTAAATTCCAAATACGATACAAAATAAAAGTCCTATTTGCGAAGCGTTGTTTATATTTTTAAATAATCTGCTAGGTTTAATAAAATACTCCAGTATTAAAGAATAATGTTGACAATTATCTGAAGGCTTTTAGAGGTTAATTAAATTAAACTAATTAAACAAACCGTGACTACTTTTAGCACTTAAAACGTCTTAAGACGGTATTCAGTAGTCGCAGCTAGTGTAAACACACGCCTCTCTCTGAGGCTCACTGCGGTTAAATACGGTAGCTATACTGGCTGGTTTAACTGGGTGTTTTGGGAGGAGAGGGTAGCTGAAGGTAGAGTAGCTCGCACCAGGTGCTGTGTTATATGTTATTAGCCAGCTTAACGTTGGACCATGCGTCTCGCTGTTGCTAACAGCTCCCAATCAGCCCAAGAAAGCCTTACCTTTAGAGACCCTGATCCCAGAGACCCCCGCCGGGCTGGTCAGACTTGAAAGCGCTGACAGCTGCAGCGGCATGTTGCTGGTTTGAGGTGAACTGGGTGAACTGGGCGATAAGAGATTTAGCAGTCCGCTGCTCTACAAGGTCGCCCGGATCGCTCCCTCTGACAGATTGTAAACTAGAACCGCAACGTCATCGCCGAGTTGACCAATCAGCTGAAAGCTCGGCTGGCCTGCTTACGCATGAAGACGCTGGGCGGGGCCAAGAGCACCGGTTGCGTAAATCTATCATTTAAAAATATATGATGTGTATATATATATATATATATGATATATGAGTTTTTTATTAACAAAAAAATCACAGAAAATCAGATGCTTTTAAGTGTGACGGAGTGGATTCATATATTATAAATAATAAACCAACGAATTACTAAAACCTTTATTCATTATAATGATGTGAATATATATATATATATATATATATATATATATATATGTGTGTGTGATTTTGAGGTTTTAGAGTTTACATATCTTTCTAAAAATATTTATCTACATTTCTTTGTAACTGAGTGTCTTGCTATCCCTTTCTGCTGTGACACTGAATTTCCCCACTGTGGGACTAATAAAGGATTATCTTATCTTATTATTATATTAAAAAATAATTAATTAAAAAAATCCTATAAAAACACTGACATTTAAAGTTAGGTTAGTATTCACATGATCTTGTTTATACTTTTTATTCATAATTAATAATTCATTATCTGTTAATTTACAAAAACTAATATAGTCCTGAACAAAGGTTTGGACACACTGGTCAAATGATACATTTTTACTGCTTTGAAAATGAGTAATTAAATGAACATATTCTCTATTTAAAAAAAAAAAATACTCAAATGTTTTACCTTTATGAGTATTGGTTCCCTTTTGATACTCTTCTGACCCAGATTGAAATAACTCCACATGATCTGCCATCGCAGAGCTCTCTCTCTCTCTCTCTCTCTCTCTCTCTCTCACATGGCTTTATTTGTGTGAGAGATATTCAGTTTATTGCATCAATGGATCTTAAAACTTTGAGAGAGCAAAATTGAATAGTGATTTTCTTATCAACCTACACATCTACATGCTGCTCTGCCTGCTCACAAAGAGGTGAAACATGAAAACACAAGCCTTGGTGTAACGCTGTGAAAGCATAAGTAAACAGTCAAGATCTAAATGGTCATTCAGAGTTTGGTGTGAAATGGATCAGTGTACAGAAACATACCACTCCTACTTTGTTACAGTGCTGGTGATAGGAACCAGAGGTCTTCATATTTACTACCTAAAACCACTGGTGAACCTGCATGTGTTCGGTGTGTGATGGTGACGGTGTAATTAGTTGTAAATCTGGGAGAAAATTAATTTAAAAAGGTCCTTAAGGACTATCTTGTCTTACTAGCCCTGTATATAGACCTGTCCACCATGAATGCTTTACAGGCAAAAATACATTAGACAAAACTTCTCCAAAATCATAATAAAAAGATCTGACAGGTATTCACAAACAGGCCATGTAAAATCATCTCTAAATCCAGCTTTCAGAGGCATTAAACACTTCCAGCATCTGGCTTCTTTCACAATTCTGCCTCAGACTACAGTTTCTGCAGAATTACTTTTTAACTCCAAAACAAAGACTTTGTTTACATCATTTATCAGTGTTAAACAGAAGCTGTGTAACTTCTTTCGAGGTTTTAGGTGGGATCAGCTGGGCCCAATTATTTCCTCAAAAGCAGACTTGTATGAACTAGCAGTGTAATTCACTTTTACTCCACTGCTGCAAAAACCAAGTCACACACTGGACAACTGTACATGTGCTTCTATTGACAAGTGGACAAAAAAAAAAAATAATTATACAAATTTTACACAAATAAAAAGGTGCTACACAAGTCTTTAATTTATGCTAAAGAAAAGCTCTTCTTGGTTCCATAAAGAACCATTATAACTGAAAACGGCTCTTTATTGAAGCAAGAATTATTTTATGGCCCAACTAAAAACAAACAAAAAACTAATTTTAAATGGTTAGTTATGCAGCTACACCAGTTACATCAACCGGATTCTGAAGCTGCTATACTCACATTTTATTATATATAGATAGATAGGCTGGGCAATACAGTAAAAACACACTATGGTGATATTTCAAGGCATTAAAAGGCATACATCAGTAGCAACAGATTTTTGAACACGACTCTTCAGATACTCTTTCATACGGAGTATCAAGATTTATATTTTACATCTGCTGCACTTTAACTAAACCTGTCTAATTAGACTTACAATGAAACCTGCAGTTGATCAGTGTTTATTAAGCACCAACAATATCCTCAATATGCTCAGAAAAGCATTGTGGAAAGAAAATACAAAAAAAAAAAAATCATGATATAATAAATCATATTTTCCAGCTCTAATATGTATTTTCTTTTTATAAAAATTCCATCACATACCATGATCAGACTTTAGTAATCATTTTATTACACAGTTTTAATCAACACACAAAGCTCAACGAGCCTGTCAGGAAATTAAATATACAGAAGTTTGTCTGTGAGGAGTTGTGTCCTCTCACCCGGGGACCCAATCGAGTCTGTCTCAGCCATGTTAGCATCTAATTCAACAAGAGCAGAGGGGGGGGGAAATAAATGCAGCTAAAATGGAACTAAGTTATTTGGGAGGGGTGGGGGGCGGGGGGGGCGCGGGAGAAGAAAAACAAAATTCATAACACGTGCTTAACTAATAATCTGCTTTAAATAACTGGTCCAAAATCCTCAAGAACAGAGAGAGAATGATGAATTGGTCGTGGCTAAGGGAAGGGGTAGAGACAGTATTGGTTATGGAAAATGGGGCAAAAAAAAAAACAAAAACAAAAAAAAAAAAAACATTATATTCATAGTATTCAAGTCCTTTAGAATGATCCAGAAGAGAGGACCCACAGGTCCAACATTTTTCCATTAATAACCTGCTATGATTTTAAAAGAATTCCTTATAGATTTTATACAAAAAAAAAAAAAAAAAAAAAAAAAAAAAAAGATAGCCAGCATATACCCCCTCCCTCCTCTGCCAAAAGAAAGGAACAAAACAAAAACCCTTTTCCTGATCCAAGATGCATCCGGAAGCCCAGGAAATGGAATAAATGGAAAAATATAAAGAACATATCCCTCAATCTCCACTATATCACAAATTGGGGAAGGGAAAAAAAAAAAAAAAAAAAAAAAGAAAAAGAAAAAAAAAAAAAATCCCTCCCTCCCCAGTGCTTAAAAACAAGGAATGCTTTTAGAGTCATGAACATTTTCAACTGCAAAAAATTGAGACTGGCTGACCCTAAGCAGCGGGCATGTCACCATAGCAACGGAGACGGTAAAGCAAGAGACATGGAGTTTTGTTTGTTTGTTTTTCGGGTGGGGAAGTTGGTGGTGGAGGGGAAATAGCTGGATTTGAGCTACAGTCGAAGTTTGAAAGTATGTACACCATGGCTACCAGGAGGGTGGGGCAGGGTGGGGAGTGGGGGCAGGTGCTCTGGTGAGGGGAGGCGTGGCTTAAAGAAAGCACTCCAATGGAAACCAACAAGATCTGTTTTTTTTCTTTAGCTTTTTTTTTTTTTCTCTTAAACTTTCAAATCTCCCCTAACCTTAAGATGGAGAGGTGTATTTTTTTTCCCACCATGATTCTAACTCCAAAACTACATTGCATACTTTTGTGTCCATTCCCGAGCTATTCTGTTGTACCTGAGGAGAAAAAGAGGGGAAAAAACAATTAGAATTTCAGTAAAACCAATTCACTTCACTTTAACGAGACTTGCAAGGAAGCACTCATAGCCACTCACCATGGGAGTGTGACCGTCAACTGTTTATTTTAAGTCAAGTCAGTCTCGTGTCAGCTGACCGTCTGCACTGTAGTAGCGTTTGGTTCTTTCTGGTTTGCTTTGCTTTCACTTTCAACTTCAATCTTGTTTCGCAATTCTAAAAGACCTTTCTAACACCTTCAGTGCTTTAAGTGTTGAGAGCATTAGTGAGTAAGTTTAGACAAATTAAGCTATTTTTACATTTGATATACTTATCAGTATTTATAGTATTTAATGTCCTTATTTTCATCTTCCCATAATCCCTCGTTTAAATACCTGTCAGACAACACTTGTATGGGTCTTGTCTGTACTCTTACATGTCATACATGTGCACCAAAACAAATTTCTCATGTGCAACATACCAGACGAATTAAGAGATTGTGATCATGCTGAGGAAGGTCTAGAAAATCTAGACTGCTGTTAAGTGCTACTTTAATCTATACGCTTTAAAACTCCAAATTTCAGTGATGGGTCACTCAGTATCCACGGTACACAGTTTATCTGTGGCATTCTCAGGATCTCAGACTTCAGAAATGGTCTGTTTACTTCCTCACAGGAAACAGGAGACAGATGGTCTTACCCGAAGAGCTGTTCTAGATAGACAAATACACTGATTCCCTCATATCTTCACAATGACATTGAAACATTGCGTCTTTTCTGATTAGGTCCATTCATTTCAGCAAACAACCACGTCAATATAACATGGCTAAACCCACAGATCACATGAAGGGAACCAAACATGCTGTGTAACCAAAACCAAAATTTCAAGGATTTTAAATTATTTCAATACTCCGGTGTTCTGACACCATTTAAACCATTCTGGGCAATAAGCATGTTTTTAGCTTGTTTAATGCCGTATCAGCAGCGGAGGCCATTTTCATGGCTAAATCCAGATAATTAGTACAGACATTAACAACAGTCTGCAGTCTAAACGATCATTAAAGTCCTTTTTTGCTTGTTAAAATGTAATTGACCACTAGAATTAAAAAACACAGTAAAAAGAAAACCTGAACATTTTGAAATGAGCTAGTCAAAGGAACACTGGCTCCAGATTTCTCCCTGAGGTCTCTAGCCACACTTTTCCAGCAGCACACGCAACTCAACTTAAAACGCTGATTAGTCAATCCAAGTATTGGGTAGTACTGGGCTTTCTTAAGGAAATATTTGGAAACGGTTAAGCTCACTGACTTACATAATATTCATTTGTATTTGTATTCACTTACAGCCCAGATAAGCATCTTTTCAAAAATGGCACTCAGGTGACTTTTGCACTGTAATGTAAAGATTAAGATAGATTAAGATACACCTTTAGATCTAATCAAAATCCATTTCTACTTTTGTTTTTATACTTCCAGATCCCACAGCAGAATTTTGCCATCCTAAAGCTTAATAAATGCCTGTAGAGCACTAATAAATTAATTAAAACCCTTGCTAAAAGCATTAGGAGCCAAATGTGTCTGGGGGAAATTATATGAGTTACACTGCAATAAAACACTTACTTTTCCCTGTCAGTCTTGTAGATGCGGGCAATCTCGGGTACTAAGGGGTCATCCGGATTGGGGTCGCACAGCAGAGAGCAGATTGACAAGAGTACTGTAGAAAAAACAGAAGCAGTTAGTATCCCAGTATAACAGAGACCATTCAAGTAATATCCATTTTTTTTGTTTGCTCTCCAACCCTTCAGGAGATCCATGTTCCCACCAAGCTTCACCTCCAACCCTACACAATTCTTAGCTAAATCAAGAACTTCCGAAGGCAGCAATTAGATCAGAAATGGGCAATTCCGGTCCTCTGAGGCAAGAATTCTGCACAGCTTTTGCTTTTCCTGCTCAAGCACACCTGATTTCAACTCACCAGGCTTTCAGAGCAGGTAAGCAGCAAACTGCGCAGGACTCCAGCCTCCATTGCCCACCCCTCAAGTAGATGAAAGCTGACTAGCATTGGAGCTAAAGTCTGTTAGAGGGTAGGTTGGTCACTTCATGAGCAGTGCTGCTGACCAGTCGTTTAAAGCATATAGTCCCATTTTGAATTAAGAGGTTTATTTTCTGGTCAGACTGCAGGCCTATTTATATCAGCTTGGTTAATAAAACAATTTCCAAATCACTCAATATCGACACTCCCATAACTTAAGACACATTTGTGCATAATATCCTGCTTGATTTGCATGTATGTTTTCATTCATGGATTTGTTTTGTAACCCAGACAGACACTGCTGTCCTGTGTGTACACGTTTCTGGCCTAGAATTTTTTTTAATGGGTACCCCTAATCTTAATGCTGCTTCAGTGTCAAGGGTTCTGTCCAGTAATTTTCAGTATTTGGTTTTTACCAACCATTTCGGCCAAAGTGTTCTGGAAACCAACCAGACAAGGCAACTTTCCAAGAGAATATTACCCACAGTTTTCCCCATAGTATTTGTTCCTTATTGTCCTGTGCTTCTTACATGGACTTTAAACCCATACGCCAAAACGCACATCATAGCAGGAAACGGTGGGTTTTCATATTGCTAAAAATATATAAATAAATAAAATAAAAAAAGGAGACCAACATAACTTAAAAATTTGCTCACAAAATAACAATGCAAAAAAACCCAGTGAGACTAGTGTTCCTCACACAAGGGTCACTGGGGGTCCAAACAAAACGCCAGATTAGCCAAATCAGGAGTCGTTGTCTTTGGGAAGACCAACAACTCCTCACTCTAAACAATACGTTGTGGATAAGTTTCAAGGCTTGCTATTCTAAACCACTTGACTGATCACCACAAATGCAAAGGAATTAGATCAGAGATCGGCAGTCTAACTCACAACTGCTTTGGTAATACCAGTCCAGGACCACTGCTCACCCAACAGTTACAACATCTGAACAGTTCAGAATTAACATGTCACCGTGATCCTGTCATCCACTTGTTGAATTAAACCTTATACCCAAGACCCTGAAAGGATATTTTCTGCAAGATACGTACCTTTGGAGATGGTGAGGGCAGGTGACCACTGAGACCTTAGAATATCCAGACAGATGCTGCCATTGCTGTTGATATTTGGGTGGTAGATTCTTGTGGTGAAAGCAACCTAACAGGCATGACGGCGGGGGCGGGGGGGTAAAAGTTAAAGATCAAGATTCTTAGCGTTTACTTGAGCTCAATTACGCATTAAAGCCACTGGGAACATGAGACTGAAATCGTATAATACTAAACTTGTGTTAAGTATTGAGAAATGGCAGAAATATAAAACACTCCTCTAAAATCACCAAAATTCACTCATCAGACCTCTCTGAGAATGGTCTGGGTGTAGTCTGACAGCCCTCCATCACTGGCGATACATTACCATGGCAACGCACACAGCCTTGAGACACAGAAGTTATATTTTTAAGCTTTTAACTTGAACTGTGTTTGACTTCACAGATCTTTAGGTATTACTAAGATTTTAATTTCTGTAGCCGAGTTACAAGCCCTTACATAAACACATACTGGAGCCACAACTGGGTGAGCAGCTGCACCACGTCCCCTTCTTCCCTCCAGTCATACACCATGCCAGTAGGGTGGGGTACGGGTGCACAGTGGATCTCTCCGGCTACGGCGCTGCGTCAGGGCCTCTCATGCGTCCCAGCACCCAAACGCCAAATTCCGCATGGGAAGCGGAGAGACACCTGACGGTAGGGACGGCAAGGCACATGGGGCAGCAACTCTTGCAGTTGCGGCTCGAGCTTTAGCTACCAGGTTTGCTCAGACTCAAAAGAAATGGCAGGGTCATGTAAGCCTTGTGATTGGTCAGGATTATGCTGATGTAAGCCTGAACACTTAAGACCATTCATTCTACATTGAGAGGAGAGCAAAACTGGTGAAATACAGCAGACTTTTGTTAGACTTTGGGAAGACATTCATAAGACATACTTTGGGGGCCCAGAGGAGCCAGATTAACTTAATTAGAAAGAAAACTCAGATTTAGGTTCCCAGGGGCTTTAAAAGTGCCCTTCTGAACGAGAAGACAGAATAGATACTAACCTTTGGCGGTTTGAAGGGGTAATCTGTGGGAAAGTGTATGGTCAGGAAGAACACACCACCCTGGTAAGGACTGTCATTCTGTGGGGGGGAAATTTTTAAATTTTAATTACAACAGGAAATGGATTCCAAAAACACTGCTCAATATCAGAACGGAGACCAAAAAAGTGGCCTACAAGAAAGGAAGATACTTACTGGTCCCATTATTGTGGCCTGCCAGTGAAACACTGCAAAAGACATTTAAAAAAAATTGAGTGAGCATTCACTCTTTTACCAATCCAGGTTTTATAGTCTTTAAAAAAGGCAAACTTTTAGATTCCACTGTTGTGACCTTCAAGCAATCTTTATGTTATTATTGAACTGTCACTGTACCGTAGTTCATCAGAAAATGAGATTTTATAGGTTGTGCCATCAATTCAAACTAAAAGGCCTGCAGCGACTAAAACCACATCCTAAATAGCGATGAGCTGCAGCTATCAAATCAGGAGTGCTCAGAGGACAGGTAGACAGCAAATGACATTTTTATATCACGACATTATGTCACAGCTAATGCCACTGCCAGGGGCAACTGTGGGAAGTGGGTGTCCTCGATCATGTCATTTTACAATAGTGAGCCAAAAGCATGACTGCGTGAAGATCCTCATAACTACCAGAGACAGAGTTCAAAGTGATATTCTGATCTGTTTTCAGGTCTAATTTCTTTGTTAAAAGACACATTTCGGCATGGGCTGAGGGGCACACTGTAAAGCTGGAATTAAGGGTTAGTGTATTAATGTATGGTTGACTGGAGCCAAAATGAAAACCTTAAACTGGTGTGGACACTGGGATTGTAAACCGTTTGAGTTCTACCAAGTTTTAGCTCATTAACGTCTATACCAAAAACTTCTACACATACAGGTAAACTAACTACTCTTACATATCATGCAGCTGATCAAATGTTCCTTGGATACTGATTAAATCCACAATATGCTCAGATATACTGTGACGTAACCGCTGACTCACTAATTCCTTCACAAGAGAATGTGTGTGTACAGCACATAGTTAGTAGTAGTATAGGCATGTTCAATGTTTCAGAGCAGCTGGCTTGCTTCCAACCTCTGTGGTGTGCTATGCTGCATAGCAACTCTTAGACCTACTAGACAATTAAGGAATTTCAGGAATTACCTGTCTTATGTAGAACAGCCTAGCAAGACATTGGCTTTTATCTGTTTTTCCACATCCACCTTTGAGCCATAACCAAGGTTACAGTTCTGGCAAGGTCTTTGGCCAACGTTATAGAAGAAACTCCACCAAAAAACCCAAATTCCAGGATAATCCAATCACTGGGATATAAACAGCCAAAGCAGCTTAATATTTTTTAAAAAATAATTCTGATTGTAGAGAATCACAGATTCATTTTAATAGTAGTGGTGATAGGAGCCTAGGGTCATAATGTAGTGATTTTATTTACAATCTCAAATGACCTGTGAACCTACACATCTGCTAAGCTGTGTCACGTTAATGAGAAAGCAGCTCTTAGGGAAGATGTAGTAAGTCAATACTTTATTATACATTTTACTGTCTTACTCATAGCGCAAATATGCACACCATCTTAGGACAAGAGAGTCAAAACTATAGTAAGCAAATGTCTCAGCCATCAGGGGGGCAATTTTAAACTACTTTCTGTATTGCAGCTTTACAAGGCTTTAGATGTCCAGTGCCCTTCAAGACCACTGTGAACTTTATTCTAGTACCCCCCCCCTCCCCAAAAAAACACATCAAATCACTGAATAATCTTGATTATCACTCAATGATTTTGATGGACATCCCTTAAAACTCTCTCTCAGTCTGAAGTTTGCTTCTTTGGTTTTATACTGAAGGTGCGAGGCTAACGCAGCAAGCTTGGATCACCCAGGTCCCACCTGACGGTATTTTATTTGGGATAAGGAGAAAACAGACCATTTTCTGCTGCCAATAGTTTAATGAATCACTCTTACTTGTAAAGAAAGGCCGAGGGCAGACTAGTTTAATGCGCCCATTACTTTTGAGTACTACTTACTGTCATCCCCTACTGGCCCTGCTGAGCACTGAGCAGGTGGGTCACGGCCCAAGTCGTGCAGTTCCTGTAAAAGACAACAAAAAAACAAAAAAAACAGCCTTTTACATTTGCAGTGTAAGAATTACAGTCTACAACTAAACCAGGAAGCCTTCAGGAGGAGGCTGAGGTCTATGGGAGCAACAGGAAAGACTGACGGTAAACTGGACTGGAGCTAAATTAGGCCCACGTATGTAAAGCAGGCTCAGAGGCAAGAATGGACGTCAACGGGGAAAACAACACGGAAACTGGACAATCATAAAGAGCAAATTTAAGAGTAACTGAAAGCGAAAGACAAAGAAAATGTGGGACCAAGCAGCCAAACCACGTAAAGGTGGCTCTAAGTTAGTAGGGTTAGGTAGTTAGCAGATTAAATAAAGGCTCTGCCGGTGTTCAGAGGGCAGGCTGACTCTGTAGCTAGCTGTAAAAGTAAGGGTTGTGGGCACTGAAGTCCAGCTACAGCGCCTGAGCTAGAAGGTCTCAGATGTGACTAAGCTTCAAACCACGTTCAGTCTTACATAAATACGGATCCGCCTGCGACACCAAGTGTTCCCAAAGCTAAAGGTGTGGAAGGATATCTCCTGCCATCACCCCAATGTTTAAAAACGAGCACAGAGAGGAGCAGGGAGCCCTGAAATCCCTCAAGCTGTTTGGAGAGAAGATCGTTAGCCAACATCTAGCTGGAGATCCTGAAAATGAAGGAACAGCGATCGTCCAGCGGGGAGTGAACGCGTTGTTAGCCGCCTGTTAGCTCCCAAAACCAACAGAACAACAATCCCCTCGCTCACATCTGATGTTAAAGGCCTTCTCACACGTCCCATGGCATTTATTAGTCTTTTGGAAAATACGAAAGCTGTGGAGAAGCAACTTTACAGCGAGGCCTTCAGCCTGGCATCACTCAAACCCACTTAGCTTGGCGCTAGCCAGCTAACACGAGCTAGCCGGGCTAAGCTAAGCTTAGACACCTCTAGCCCAGCAGCTTGACGTTTCTCCTCAAATATCGCTCGCTTATCGCAACCAGAAGCAGTTAGAAACGCTCGGCCCACCTCAGATTGTGACCCGGGGTCGGTAGCGGGACATTAGGGGTGGGCGAAACGCGTTTAAAGGCGATGAGAGGGACTTGCGTACAAAGCGTAGCCTAGCCAACAGGGCCCAAATCGGGGAGGCTGGGAACGGCAGACCCGGGGAGCGCTCACCGGCGGGGCTAGATAGCTAACAAACGGACGGCCGCGGTGAAATTCCGATATCGTAGCGAGCTGTCTTGTTTTAACTAACGATTAAACAGCACGGAAAACAAGCCGAGGTGCTAAAGCCATGAAGTGCGAAGCGGAAAGAGGCCCTTTTTTAACCGCAGGCTCGATGACTTCCTTCTCTTACCTTATGAATTCTTTTCAGAGCCATTGTTGTTCCTGTGCTGCTGTCAGTGAAACCGAACTACACTCGATTTTAAAAAGGCGAAAACGACTATACGTTCCCTCTAAACCGAGACCGACCACCTCGCAATTCAAAGCCAACAATCCCTCGGATCAAGGCGGCGTGACGGAGCCGGTCGATACGAGGAGAAATGTGTTATTTTTTCAAGGCGAAACTGAAAGGGTAGCTCGGCTAAAAGCAGAGAGAGAGAGTAAAGCGGCTCTTCCTCCCGCAACAGCAGCAGCAGCAAAAGCCAGTTCACGCCGCTATAATGAGATCCTTCCGCCAAAAGCTCATCGCACTATTTTTGCGCGCGGCCGCACTCTGGCACCGTGAAAGCGATTTTATTAAATATAGGGCACAGATTGTTAAATTGATGGGAAAACATTGTTAAATTTAGAGAAAGATTGATTTTTTTAAATTTTATTAAATTGGGGGACTATTTAGCTCTCTAAATATTGTTCTCCTGCATTGTTAGCAGCTTTTCTGAATCATGCAGTTGTCTTTATTTAAAACCAAGTGATACAAATTCAGCAGCATTTTTATTGCAACCACGACTAACGTTAATCTTTTTTCTGTTCTTGATCCTACATGTCCGTGCTTAAGGGGCTTTAAGGTTAAATAAGTGATGAATCAGATTGACAAAATAGCTGAACATTGTGCACACAACCACACGATATGAGATCATTTAAATACATAAAATACAGGCAAAGTGTAGAATATGATCTCTTTTAAATTTGAGGTACTTGATAATGCTAATAAACGTGTCAGTGGATCTATTTTACAGTTATATTCCCATTAAATACTCTCATTATTTAATGTATATGACTAAAGTGGTCAGGGTTCGATTTTTTGGCGTTTTTTAGAGTTGATATGTTTAATAACTAAATAAAACACTAATTACTTAATTAAAAAAGGGCTCTGATCAGAAGTTAAGCCGGCGGAGGGATATTATCATGCGAGTAATCTGTATCGCGACACAGTGCGAGAGTCTCGACGAGAGAGGGAGAGAGAAGAAGGGAGAGCTCAGCTGCTGGATCAGGCATGGATTTCTATAAGCAACGTCCTTAATATCCTAAATGGACCTCGGATAGGGCGTGCAATCAGATTCCGGGGTGCACTGGACACTGGATATGAACACTTGTAATGTGTTTAATAGATGTGATCGTTGGCAGCTTAGGGCTCGACACGTCTCGGTCACGTGTCTCAGTCAGGGTCTCAGGTCTGAGCTGCGTGTGAAACTCAAAAGTTACAAACTGTCTGAAAGGTTGGTGAAGCAAACCCATAGGCACATTTACTTACTGTCTTCATTACTTGTGCTTATTATTAATACTGCTGCTACTTCTAATTATAATAATAATGAATAATAATTTCTATAAGTATTATTATGATAATTATGTAATGTACCTTTGTCATTAATACTTGTACAGTACAATAAAACTGTTGACTGTCTGTCCCAGCCAAGAAATCTAACCAGCAACCCTGTAAACAGTATCCTGCTGTAAGCACTGAGCCACCACTGCCTTAACACAATAAGAATGTGGATATATATATATATATATATATATATATATATATATATATATATAGCCTCTCATAATACCAAAGTCACTTTACAAATGTAGGTAACAATACAGCATAGAAAGGAAAGGGAAAACTATGAAGCTGATGAGGAACATAGGTTATACAGGTTGTGATTCTAGGGCAAAAAGGAACGACTCCAAAAGAGATTTGCAGGAAGAGACAGTAGTCCAATCCCGGAGAGACTGGATTAGAGAATTCCACAGTCAGTTTAGGAAGGGTCTTCTACGCATGGAATTAAACTGCTGTCTGATGAACTGAGGGTACGAGGAGAGCAGTAAGAGTAGAGGACTCTTGAAGGGGCTGAAGATCATGAAGGGGCTGTGAAGGTAGTGAGCAGTATTATACACTTAATGTGTATACTTTACTGCAGCTCACTAGGAATGGGAGGGGTGGTGTTCTGTACCTTGGATTTTATTTAGTCCATAAAGTTTCCATGTAGTGTTTGTGTTCCAACACATCTTCCAAAACCCTCTTTATCTTCACTACTGAAAGAAATCTAGAACCTGATGATTTTGCATTCTAATAGTCATTGAAATGACTAATAATAGTTACATTTCTTGTAGATCCCATAAGAAAACTATCAAATGTGTCAAGATCCAGTCACAGGTTAGGATAATTTACATTGTGATATTAACCCAAAAACACAGGATACCATTTCTGAGCATTGGACACATTTTAAAAAACCAACAAGAACCAAGGACATTCCTTCTTCACCAACCTTCTTCTGTCATTATTAGGAGGGCTTTACAAGCAAATAAGCAGCTCTGTTTTAATTACTGTAAAGTAAACCCACTTTTGCTTTTGATTAATATCATTTTTATTTACAGCTATGAAAAGCCCAGATAAAAAATTAAAACAACTAATACAGACATACATGTAAATAATAATAATAATAAAAAAATAATAGTACAATGAATCTACATCTAAATGATTATATATATATAAATAATAATTTAGATGTTGATCAATTGTAATTGCAATATATATATATATATATATATATATATATGCAAAATATATATGCTCTTTGTATCTTATTTGTCTGATATGTAAAATAGGTTTGTTCAGTGTCTTATGTTCCTGCTACTGTAACACTGTAGTTTGCCTCAGGATCAGTACAGTTCTGTTCTTCGCTTCACTCTGTCTAAAGCCTTTACATCACATTAGTTTATTTATACTCCTTAAAACAACAGTTAGACAACAATGAAGGTGTGAAAAGACATGTCCAAACAATGAGCCAGCCATCAATCAGCAAACTCCTGTGCAGTGTTCGTGCACTGACTTATCTCTGTGGGTCAAAGGTTGCATTTGCATTAGAAACGATTTAGGCATAAAAACAAAGTCTCTGTAAAGCTTTGGCATAAACATTCAGTCCACTATGGCCCTTAAACCAACAAACAATCAACAATGGAGGCATGTGTTCACCTGAGGGGTTTGTAAATAGCAGCATAATGGACAGAATGAACATCCGAATGCATTTTATAAAAAGTCAGCGTGAGCTCCCAATTACAACAACAATGAACAGCTTAACCGCAATTACACTAATTCTAACTCTAAAATTGCAATGGAAAATGCTAGCGATATCCAAGAATGTGCATCTGAGGTTTGATGCATTATGAAGCATTTTTAAAGTAGCTCTGATAAGATAGATAGGTTGAACCTTCAACAAAATTAAGTTAGCATTCAACAGAAATGTAAACAGTAGCTTTGTGCAACAAGCGTTACCTCCTTGCACACCTCCTATAAAAAAACTAACTCCTGCAGGATTTTTTTTTTGGTAGATCCTGTACTTTAACATCAACTGTGGCAGGAGCTGCCTGTAGAGCAGGAGACTTTGTTACACATCTTGCGGTTCTGGTCTTGCTAGGACGGCCTGACCTGGTCATGTGGGCAGTTGTTTTACTTGTAAATTATTTAGTGAAGATTGGAACAGCTGATTTCTTATTGATCTGAGATCTTTTTCAATCTCTCTAACCATGTTCCTATCATCTATAGCTGATGTGCTCCACCTGATTCTAATTTTAGATATTTTAAGTAGTAAAAAATGTGGGGGTGTTCTAACCGGACATATTAAAAGGGTGTTTTTTAATTAACTATATATATTTAAAATTATTTTTAAGAGGTATCTTCAGTTGTATGTGTTTAGTTATATTACCTCTATCTCTCAATATTGTTCAAATGAAGTTCAAATGTCCAAATGCTTAAATATATTAAAAACAAGATTTAATGGGGTGTCTTATTTTTATGTATAAAATGTACACATTTGTTTAAAATATACAGTGTTATTTTACATTCTGTTGTTACAAAACAGAATAAATACAAGGCCTAAAGACAAGGCCTTGTGATGTAAAGTCACTGGTGAAAATGACTAAAATAAAAACTGTTTTTCACTCATAAAAAATAACTAGTAGTACTACAAGGATTTCTTCATTTACAGCATTTGGCTGCTGCTCTTATCCAGGGCGGCTTACATGTTACACAAGTAGGAGAATGCAGAGTTAGGAGTCTTATTGGTGTAGTGTGGTGTGTTTGTCTGCCAGGGAGTCAAACCCTATTCTGCCTCGAGGAAGGCAGTGTTGTTACCCACTACTCTACATTTACATTTATGACACTTAGCAGACATTCTTATCCAGAGCGACCTACAAACATGCTTTGCTGTTCAAGCAGAGGATCTGAAATCTGAGAGTCCGGAGATACCTCAAGCTTAAAAACTGCCAGATACAAAAGTCTGTACTGATACCTAGAAACAAAATATGCACAATACATAACATATAATACACTGTGCCTTGTTTTTAGTAAGGCATGAGTGCAATAACAAAGCTAGTACTGGTTTCAGTATGGAGTACGTTTCTATAGAACAGAACATTTCACGCCAAACCACTCTGGGTGTATTTTTCTTTTTTTTACATCTAAATAATTTACTGATGCTGAAATGTTGAAAGTTTGATAGAGTTCCCCTTTAATAGCTGCTTTGCAAAGTAAATAAACTGCAATCTTTTTACTGTGGTGGCGAAAGGAACCAGGGTTCATCATGATTACAATACAGATTTTATGACTACAACACCATTCTATTTACCATCGTATATATTCACCTATGTATAAATGGACAGAAGTATTGGGACACCTGCTTCTCAACCAATGGTATAATAAATAAAAAGTGTATTGTTTGTGTAACTGTCTACTGTCCAAAGATTTTACTAGATTTTGGAGCATTCCTGTAAGGATTTGATTGCATTCAGCGACAAGAGCGTTAGGGCAGGACAGGATATGGGATAATCATCAACCCACCTCATCCCATCATTCCAGAGAACACAGGTCCACTTACCCACAGCTTGGTGCTGGATGGCTTTATATCCCACACCTGGCTTTAGGCATGGCGGCGAAAGGTTTATGTTTATCTGCTCCAGAGTGTCCAATTGACAATAAATGTGTGCATTTGCACATCTGTTTCAGTAATAGGTGCAACCCAAAGTAGCTAATGAATGCTTTTCTAATGAATGCATTCATTAGAAAGGCTGTCCTCAAACATTTGGACATATAGTGTGCGTATATATATATATACGCACACTATATATATAAATATACCAGACGTGGACCAGAGGATGCAGGGAACCCCTCTATCTCGTGCGCCTCCACCTGATGGCAGCACGAGGCAGCGCGTGGAAGCGCGTGCGTGGGAGTTCCTGCCTTCGCCATGTCGGGGTGGTGCAGCAGTAGCAACAGCAGCAGCGTGTCGAGGAAACCCTAAAGTGAGCACAAGTATTCGCCCCCCCCCCCCCCCTCTCTCTATCCTCCAACTCCATCCATCACTCTATCCATCCATCCATCAATCCACCTATCTAGATATCTATTCGTGGACCAGTCCACCCTACCCTGTCTCTATTTCTTTCTGCCCTTCCTCTCTCTCTCTCTCTCTCTCTGTCTCTCTTTGTCTTTCAAACCAGTCCAGAGTGACAGCTGCTGCACTCCTGCTCCTTCTTCTCCTTCCTTTTCTTCATCTCCATCTCCATCTCCTTGGCGAGCACAGGCGTAAAGACGCACCGAGTGATGCTGCTGCTGCTGCTGCAGCCGAGCCACAGCAGCTCTCCGTGAGGGAGAAGGAGGGAGAAGGAGCACCGCCACAAGCCCATGAAGATGTCAAACGCAGTCATGGGTTTGAACCCCTCGGATAGGGTGATTAAATGTGAGTATTGGTGTGTGGGCATCAAATCATATTTGCTGCTGGGTGGGCTTAGACGGCTGATTTGCTGGGACACAAGGTGGTCGTGGTGGTGTTTCGGTAGTTAACACGCATATTTGTATGTTTTGATGGATGTTCGGTGATATTTTTGTGCACAAACGACGATTTGTTCTCCCTCATCCGCCTCGTTTGCGAATTTTCCGTTCCACCTTAAATGCTGCACCAGTTACAGTCTGGCGTCTCGGGCGCTCGAACGTAACTGTTGTGCCATTTAAGGTGGAACGGAAAAGTCGAAAATCAAGCTAGCTACAAAGAGGCAAACTCACTCCCAGCCTTCAGCGTGGACATCATGGGCTGTGATGTGACCCTCCTGTAGTCTTTATTATGCGTTTATCTCATTTCATCGCGCATTTTCTATCAGCCAATCCTCGTAGCTTTTCCTAAACGTAGCCCGGCTATCTAGCTATCTGGCTGGCTGGCTGGAGGGCTGGAGGGATGGAGGGATGGATAGAGGGATGGAACAGCGCGCTTGCGCCTTGCTGGTGAATACGTGAGAGAGCGTGTGTGTGGGAGAGAGAGTGGAGAGAGAGAGAGAGAGGGAGAGAGAGAGAGGGGGAGAGAGAGGGGAGAGATTAGCATCTCCAATGAAATATTTTTTGGCACTTTGACGATGACAGCGAAAGGAAGACTTAAAGGTAAAGAGTCTGCGTTTGAACGATGCGTACGAGCTGCGCCAGCTAGCCTGGGCGATTCGGTGGCTATACGTAGCCCCTGTGTCTGTGTGTTTTGGTGTGTGACGTTTTACGGTTAAGTGAACGTTATGGCTTGCATGGCTTTTGGGACGTGTCAATCGAAAGCGTTGGCTGTTATGAGCCAAGCAGGAGGCTTGCTTTGTAGATGCTGCCCACATATGGATGAAGGCTCGACTGTGGGCTTGATGACATTGACACTCCATACAGATACAGATGGCCTGCATCGTGCATCATCATCATTGTTGGTTTACGTTAGGGAAGCAAATAGATAGGCTGGCAAATATATATATATATATATATATATATATATATATGAGAGAGAGAGAGAGAGATGGATTTTAATAGTGTAGACCTGCTGGATCTAAGCTATTCCAGATGAGGACATGGCTGGGAATTGGGGATGCACCATGACATCAGAATCGTATTGATATCGGCTGATAATTGCTTAGATATTTCAAACTGATACTTATAGATTTATTCAGGGCAGAACGTTTAGGTGCTGCCGGGGTACTGTGGCCAAATGTGCATTTTATTCATTTTGATGCACCCTCCGCAAGTGTTGCATTTCTCTGTAATGCTAATCCAGGTAGATGTAGCCAAGATTCTGTATATCCACAGTTTTGATATCAGTGCATCCCTGTTTAAGAGCCTCTATATCTCTATATTTCTCTGTAATGCAACTTTTAATCCAAAAACATTTAATAACCGTTTGCATCTGTATCAGTGTAAATGTACATGGAAAACTATCATTATTGCCACTGATCTACAATTCTTTCTATTATTGCATCCACATTTATATGCATTTATGCTGGTATATTTCTCTGGTATGCTAATTCCATAACATTTAAGAAATGTCAGTATCAGTATCAATTCCCATATCAGTGTATCCCTATGTATAGGCCTCAACACTGTTTTATTTCTCTGGAATGATATGTGCATGGAAAACAGATACAGATATTGGCATTGACCAACAATTCCCATATCAGGGATATCACCCCTTTTTAAAGCCTTTATAAAGTAATAGTTCTATATAGTACTAATCCCATGACCATCTGCATTGAATGTTTGTGTCAGTATCGGCAGGTATATGTATGGAAAACTGAAAGGCTAATTCCAGAACATTTAATTTAATTTAATGTTTGTATCAAAATTAGACATTAGCATCGTCCACAATTCCCATATAGGTGCCTCCCTGAAAAACGATTGGATATCAGCACTGGTGCAAGTGAATGCTATGTTGGTGGTGAAACCACTATGCAAAAAGTGATGGCTTTAAAACACTAACCTAAATGCATTTAGCCATTTGCTTTTACTTTCTCTGTAATGGAATTGTGTTATTTGGGAAGACGGTGTGGCATAGAGCAGAACTGTTGGCAGTCAGTGAGTGGACAGAATGAGAGAAAGAGGGAGGGAGGGTGAGAGAGAGAGAGAGAGGGGTAGAGAGCGGGAGGGAGGGTGGGAGAGAGAGAAGTCTCATTGGGATCCACTCTAAATGGGCTATCCCTCATCAAGGGATTGCAGCCGACCAAAATTATTCAGCAGCATATGCCGTTCACCATTAAATAATTATATTATGGCATATGCTTACTGTAAGATCGCCTAGCGGGTCGCAGGCCTGGCAAGAAGTGTTGTGAGACCAAAAAGCTGCAGATGTGAGGCGTGTGAGGGGGCCGAGACAGGACAAGATGAGAGCCAGAATGGGGGGGGGGGGGGGGGGGGGTCTCCAAGACAGCGCAGAGCAGTGCTGTGAACTGAGGAATGATGTTCAGGGGGAACTTCACTGCGGATTCACAAGATACAAACACACTCTCACGTAATTAGTCAGACAACCTATGTCCAAATCAATCATTTTTAGTGGTTATTATGTGTTCCGCATTAGGCTGAGGCAGAGCGGAGCGAGGCCATCTGTTAACTGCATTAATAACACTATGATGGCATAGTAATTACAGTAACATGGCCGTGTATTTTATGGCATAACATGGCAACGTGCTGCATTGTATTCGACTGACTGAACATCCAGAGCATGCACACAAAGGAACATGTTTGCGTCTCCTATAGACTACAGTCACTAGTCTGAGTACTCTGCTTGCTGATTACTTTAGTACTGGTACTGTTGCGCTGGCAAGGCTAACTCTCAAGCATGTAGGAAAAACTGTATCCAGACAGAGCCTTGTTTTTAAGTGTGAACGCTGCTCTGTTAGTCTGGGTTGTTAGAGAAAGTGTGAACTGCTCTGTTAGTCTGGGTTGTTAGAGTAAGTGTGAACTGCTCTGTTAGTACGGTTCGTTAGAGTAAGTGTGAACTGCTCTGTTAGTACGGTTCGTTAGAGTAAGTGTGAACTGCTCTGTTAGTCTGGGTTGTTAGAGAAAGTGTGAACTGCTCTGTTAGTCTGGGTTGTTAGAGTAAGTGTGAACTGCTCTGTTAGTACGGTTCGTTAGAGTAAGTGTGAACTGCTCTGTTAGTACGGTTCGTTAGAGTAAGTGTGAACTGCTCTGTTAGTCTGGGTTGTTAGAGTAAGTGTGAACTGCTCTGTTAGTCTGGGTTGTTAGAGTAAGTGTGAACTGCTCTGTTAGTCTGGGTTGTTAGAGTAAGTGTGAACTGCTCTGTTAGTACGGTTCGTTAGAGTAAGTGTGAACTGCTCTGTTAGTACGGTTCGTTAGAGTAAGTGTGAACTGCTCTGTTAGTACGGTTCGTTAGAGTAAGTGTGAACTGCTCTGTTAGTCTGGGTTGTTAGAGTAAGTGTGAACTGCTCTGTTAGTACGGGTTGTTAGACTAAGTGTGAACGCAGCTCTGTTAGTACGGGTTGTTAGAGTAAGTGTGAACTGCTCTGTTAGTATGGGTTGTTAGACTAAGTGTGAACGCAGCTCTGTTAGTACGGGTTGTTAGAGTAAGTGTGAACTGCTCTGTTAGTACGGGTTGTTAGACTAAGTGTGAACGCAGCTCTGTTAGTACGGGTTGTTAGAGTAAGTGTGAACTGCTCTGTTAGTACGGGTTGTTAGAGTAAATGTGAACTGCTCTGTTAGTCTGGGTTGTTAAAGTAAGTGTGAACTGCTCTGTTAGCACGGGTTGTTAGAGTAAGTGTGAACTGCTCTGTTAGTATGGGTTGTTAGAGTAAGTGTGAACTGCTCTGTTAGTATGGGTTGTTAGACTAAGTGTGAACGCAGCTCTGTTAGTCTGGGTTGTTAGAGTAAGTGTGAACTGCTCTGTTAGTCTGGGTTGTTAGAGTAAGTGTGAACTGCTCTGTTAGTCTGGGTTGTTAGAGTAAGTGTGAACACTGCTCTGTTAGTCTGGGTTGTTAGAATAAGTGTGAACTGCTCTGTTAGTCTGGGTTGTTAGAGTAAGTGTGAACGCAGCTCTGTTAGTATGGGTTGTTAGAGTAAGTGTGAACTGCTCTGTTAGTACGGGTTGTTAGAGTAAGTGTGAACTGCTCTGTTAGTACGGGTTGTTAGAGTAAGTGTGAACGCTGCTCTGTTAGTCTGGGTTGTTAGAGTAAGTGTGAACGCTGCTCTGTTGGTCTGGGTTGTTAGAGTAAGTGTGAACGCAGCTCTGTTAGTACGGGTTGTTAGACTAAGTGTGAACACAGCTCTGTTAGTACGGGTTGTTAGACTAAGTGTGAACGCAGCTCTGTTAGTATGGGTTGTTAGAGTAAGTGTGAACTGCTCTGTTAGTACGGGTTGTTAGAGTAAATGTAAACGCTGCTCTGTTAGTCTGGGTTGTTAGAATAAGTGTGAACTGCTCTGTTAGTATGGGTTGTTAGAGTAAGTGTGAACTGCTCTGTTAGTATGGGTTGTTAGAGTAAGTGTGAACGCTGCTCTGTTAGTCTGGGTTGTTAGAGTAAGTGTGAACTGCTCTGTTAGTACGGGTTGTTAGAGTAAGTGTGAACGCTGCTCTGTTAGTCTGGGTTGTTAGAGTAAGTGTGAACTGCTCTGTTAGTCTGGGTTGTTAGAGTAAGTGTGAACTGCTCTGTTAGTACGGGTTGTTAGAGTAAGTGTGAACGCTGCTCTGTTAGTCTGGGTTGTTAGAGTAAGTGTGAACGCTGCTCTGTTAGTACGGGTTGTTAGAGTAAGTGTGAACGCTGCTCTGTTAGTCTGGGTTGTTAGAGTAAGTGTGAACTGCTCTGTTAGTACGGGTTGTTAGAGTAAGTGTGAACGCTGCTCTGTTAGTCTGGGTTGTTAGAGTAAGTGTGAACGCTGCTCTGTTAGTCTGGGTTGTTAGAGTAAGTGTGAACGCAGCTCTGTTAGTCTGGGTTTTTAGAGTAAGTGTGAACGCTGCTCTGTTAGTCTGGGTTGTTAGAGTATGTGTGAACTGCTCTGTTAGTCTGGGTTGTTAGAGTAAGTGTGAACTGCTCTGTTAGTATGGGTTGTTAGAGTAAGTGTGAACGCTGCTCTGTTAGCGTTAAAGGGTTTTTTATCTCCAGGTTGGCTTTAGTATGCAGCAGTATGGGGTACAGTTGGGGAGTGTAATTCACTGTTACTCCACTGCTATAAATGCAAATCATGCTTTGATTGCCCCCTCATGGGCAGCTTTAGACAAGCATTTGTTGACAAGCTGAGAGATACAGAACTGGCATCTAAAGTAAAGAATCATGTGGACTGAGGCGGTGGACTGAGTAATATTACAGAATTTTACACAAATATGACTCGGCAGTCTGGCACAGTCTTGTGCAGGTCCTACAAAGTTTTGTAGTGCAGGAGCTGTGAGACGCCATTCTCCCTGTTACAGTCAGTGGCACATTACAATGATTCTGAAGCTGCTACTTTAAAGTATAATTGCTACATAATGTTGCTTTAAGTGAAGCACTTTAATTTAAAACAGCTAACTTTGAAGCTTCATCGTTTTCTTTAAGTACAATATTGGATCAGTATTGGTTGATATGCAAGATTTCAGTGTCAGTATCGAAAAAGAGAAGGTAATTATTTGCAAGTACATTTTTTGTTTGCTTTAATGTAAACGTGTTCTCGCTGAATTACATTCATACCAGGAATTATTACACACACACTGAGAGAGAGAGAGAGAGAGAGAGAGAGAGAGAGAGATATTTACTGCTTTTGACTTTATGTCATATGTCATATAGGCCTTCGGCTCCAACACTGGCACCTGAGCAGACTGTGGAGTGGAAAGATATGACGAATTGTGATATAAGAGCATGCTGTAAAATGACAGGATGTGTTTCTGAGGGGAAGGCGAAGAAAAGAGCGAGAGAATGCAAGAAGAAGGGGAGAGGATGAGAAGTGGAACAGACAGGGAATTAGGCTCATGGCAGAGGATGGATGGGGCTCTGCTAAAATGCTGCTAAAACATAGCATACCATGAAAAACGCAGTCACTGACACCAGCAGCATCATACATGTGCTTTCACACATGTGTCTCACTGTTGATAGGCTGGAGGGTTCAGGGTTCTCCTCTGTTAATTCAGTAGGTCTTAATTGTCTTGATTGTATTAGTAAACAGACAATCTACTGGCTTGACCCTTACTAGACTGATCAGAATTATTCATTTTAAAAAATGACTTTACTAAACATGTATGGCCTTAAAAACACTTACAATTATGTACATTTGAACATAAATATTGTCTTATGCGAATGCGTTTTTGCATACATTTTTGATTTTCTAATGGTAAATAAGTTTGCAGCTCTACAGACACATTACTACTTATTCCAAAACATACTAAAGCACATCTACTGTTTATGTACAATTTAAGTGTGGTGAATGCTACATTAAAGGAACATAACTGTTATGTTTTATGTTTAACACTGTATGAATTTTGGAAAACAAATAGAAATTGTGTCTAAAATGTAAAAAAAAAATGTTTGAATTTGTTTCCTTATTAGCACACATTGACCAGGGGTGCCCAAACTTTTGCATAAGACTGTATGTACAGCATTTTGAAGTGTATTTAAAGTCATTCATGTGATAGTCTGTGTCCATGGTTTGTTGGCAACATTGGTTTAGCATCTCTCGTTCTAAACTAAAGAAGCCATCTTCAGAAATCAGACATGCCTTGACTGATCGACAGCGTGAGTGATAAATCAAGTTTGTTGGCAAATGTTTCACTTGAGATGAGCATCTAAAATTGGGCTATAGCAGTTGGTGTAGGTTATGCAACAACATAGCAATAAAAACTCAAATCTAACAGAGATTTAGAAAATATAACAATATTATTAATAATATTATTAATAATATTAAAATATTGGAATTATACCTGCATTTATATAAATTATGATGGTATTTGATGATACCGCCACCATATTTCATCATACTTTGTTATTACTAACTTTGTATCAATGTTTGGCAAAAACAATCTAGGTAAATATTAATTATTTGTATTATATTATATGTTTTATAGGGTTTGGAGAGTAGAGAGTTCTCCCTGACACACATACACACCTTCTAAATGAACCCCATGGGTTGTTTGTAGAGATAAAATATCAGGATTGATTGGTAATTTGGCTAATTTCAGCAGAGGATGTGTGTGTTTTTCATGAAACAGAGTATTTAGGTATTTCACGCCCAAAAATATCTTTGTTTATTTGCTGAAAATATCTGACAATGTGTTTTCGGCAGGTTGAGAGATGTTTTGGTCGGATATTTACACAGAAGAGAGTGGTGATGGTCTAAAGGCCTATTCACACCAAGTTTTTGGGGGAAACGGATGTGATTTTTAATGTAGTGGAACCATGTCTGACATGTTTTTTTTTTGCCATCTGTTTTCTGTAAACTGCACAATTCTCAAATTCCCACTCTTTGATTTATTTTCTCTGCTCTTGGCCTGCTTCTGCTCTTTAATTTCCCTCCTCCACACGAGTGCCCATTAGCGAGGGAAGCCATAAGTCACCGTTCTTTGTGGACATGAACAGACTAGGATGCAACTAGACAAACTTAAAAAAAATAAACATACAAAGTCGATGATAATGCATCTGTGACGTGTAAAAACTTTACACACTGTCGCACTCTGCCAGTTGCAGACCCGACATGAAAGACATTAAAATACATGTGTTCATTTTCAAAACTTGACCTGTGTTTTTTGTCTGACTTTGGCCTTCAGTCCCATGTTTATTAGCAATGTTAGCTTAGCATATCCCATCTAAACTTCAGATATCAGACATGTTGTGGCTAATCAACGGCATTTGAATGATGAATGATAAGTTGTTGGCGAACTCTTCACTTAAGATGAGCATCTAGAACTAGTCTATTGTGCTAAAACTACTAAAACACTCTACTACTCTACATAGGGTTGCCACCTTTCAGAAATGCAAATAAGGAATTGCCACCACGGGCCCAAATACACACATTTTAAATCTAGTAAAAGTAAGAATAAATGTTTTCTTTTAACTGATGTATTTATTTATTAACTATTATTCCATTAGTATGATTTGTTCTGTAAATGTAAATGCCCACATATAATATTTATATTAGCTAATACTACTGAATATTAAAGAAACGATCATTCATTCGACTGTAAAAACTCAACTTTCTAAACAATCAATCAAACCACAGTAGTCTACTAAAATAAGCTATGTGCATTTTACAATTTGGCTTGTAATCATCTCCACTGATGCTGTCCATCCTAGGATGTGCCTCTTCCCACTCTTGTCTGTATTGGACATTTATGGAAATAGGGAACAAAATTGGTTCAATACGAGACTCAACATTAAGTGCCAAATAAAGGACGATTCTGTATTTTATATGATGGGTGGCAACCCTAACTCCACAGCTAACAACACAGCAGCTCACCGTGTGACTGTGAGGCTGTTCTAGGGTAGATTTGGGTAGATCAGATCTGAGTCATTATTTTTCCCTCTGATATCCCATACAGCATTTTCTGATGGTATCAGACCCATTCCGATATCAGATGTTGGTTAAATGCTGCCTCTAATCAACATGCAAACTGCTAATAATTCATGATACAGAAGGTAAATTTTGATGAATGTTTTTTAAATCAAGTTATCAAGCATAATCAAGTAATCGTGACAGCCCTAGTTCTCAGGGGAAAAACGCTGGTGATTACAAAGACGGGAGTGGATGGGAGAATAACAGCGTAATGCGGACGGCCCTTATAGGATGAGGAGATGACCTTGTATGCCTCATGCTCTAAATGTAATAATGGAAGCACCCTATTAGCGAACGGCACATACCTGCCTGATGCAACGATATAGCCAGTAGCCAGTGGGTGACGCAATGGTAGGCAGTATGCATCTCTGCATAGAACAATCACTGGTGTTAAATGAGCCTCGGCAGAGTTGGATATAGGCCCTGCTGAGTTCAGATTGAGCTCTCTTACGCTCTCATTCAACACAAGTGCTCTTGTTGTTTTGTTATAGCTGTAATGCTTTGGAGCAGAGTCCACTGTTGTTTATGAGGAGGGCCACCTTGGTTTAATTTGTGGTGCAACACTACAGTTGTGGCATAATGATGCACAGGAGGAAGTTCTTTCACACACATGCACGCAAGTAATGGCATGGAAAATACTGTAACACTGTAATTGTAGTCTCCGTTTTCTGAAATTTGAGTGTGTGTTGTTATTGTGATATTGGCCTTTGCAGGGCTCCATTGCAGACTACTGCGTATGCAATTAAGGCCAATCACAGTAGAATTGTAGCGAAATTCAATTACATCTTACCCCAGAGCAACAAAATCACTCCACTTGCACAGAGAGTGCTGGGCTGATTCCAGTACCAATCCAAGTTATTCATAAATTTCTACTTAAGTTGGTGCGTAAAGTCTGTACTAAGTCCTAAGTTAGAATCCTAAGTTTAAGTCCCTAGTTTTCCCTAACTAATTTTAAACCAAATGTGATAAAATCATGAAAAATGGTCAAGCATTAGGATCTGAGCCACTCTGACAAGGGCCAAATTGTGATGGCTGGACGACTAGGTCAGAACATATCCAAAACATCAAGCTTGTGTTTTTTTCTGGTATGCAGTGGTTAGTACCTACCAAAAGTGGTTCAAGAAAGGACCACCTGGAGAACTGGCAACAGGGCCATGAGCCTTTAAGGCTAACTGATGCTCATGGAGGCCCCACTTCACAACTTAGAGAACTTAAAGGATCTGCAGCCATTGTGCCAGACACTGCAGAATGCCTTCAGATGTCTTGAATGGTCAGATCTGTTGTGTCATTTCTTGGCGTAATGTGAATCTGGCAGATGTTCTTTACATTATATCAGAATTTCATGATGATTGGACCAAAAGAAATGCTCCAAAAGGGTATTAAAATGTTTGCATTGACTTTGACGTTAGGAAGGGTGGTTTTCTTCTCCTGTAAAGTTGCCATTTTTTTAGTTTTTTTTTTGCATTATCAATATGCACTATATGTTCACATATTTGTAGACTCCTCTTCTAATGAACGCATTCAGCTATTTTAGGTTGCACCTATTGCTGACACTAATGTGCAAATGCACATAAAGTGCACAGCTTGTCTAGTCCCTGTGGAGAAGTATTGCCAATGGAATAGGACTCTTTGGAGCAGAAAAAACATGAACCCATTGGCACCATGGCTAATGCCAGCAAGGACTAGAGAGGTATAAAGCCCCTCAGCATTGAGCTGTGGAGCAGTGGATCTCGGTGGAGTTCTCAGATGTGGAATGTGCTGACCCGGACGTGTACGGGGGGCGAGTACATCCATATATGTTTGTACCTGACAGAAAAAATCTCTAAGTTACAAGGAAGGTTTTCAGAACACACTGAAAGTGATGCGCTCTCAGGAGTGCCCAGCTCTGGTCCTGGTGATCTACCACCCTGCAGAGTTTAGTTCAAACATTCAACAGTCTGGAACATTCACATATTCCTGAAGCCTTGATTGGAAGAGGTTAGCTGTGGGGGAGTAGATCATTAGGAGAAAGGCTAGGCACACCGTCTCATTACAATGGGTGCCAAGGGGTGGGTTATAGGTCAGGCAGCAAGTGTCAGTAACAGTAACATCATAACAGTGATGTGCTGGAAGCTGGCGAAATGAATAAGTATAAGGACTTGAGACACTTTGACAAAAGCTAAAATATGGAGTGGACTTTGCCTACCAAAAGTGCTCCAAAAAGAGACAAGTGGTGAACCGGTGACAGGGTCATAGATGCTTAAGGAACACTGATGCAGCCTCACCTCACAACGTACAGGTCTAAAAGGATCTGCTGCTATTTTTTTGGTGCCAGACACCACATGACACATTCAGATGTCTTGTGGAGTCAGAGCTGCACAAGATTAGGCAGGTGGTTTTAATGTTAGAACTGATCGGTGTATTAGGAAATGATATGATAGTTGAGATGAGCAACACCTACCATTAGATTACAGTCTTCCTTAAGCACTGCCATGCCCACAAACACAGTCTATGGTTCAGACACTATGGTGAATTCCACTCCTTACACATACAGCACACACCACACACTCACACATGCCAAACCTGGTTTCTAACTTCACGCCGTGGGTGACTGTATGTCAGTGAATTGTGTTTGGCTGTCTGACAACTATATGATAGTCATAGCTATTACTGCTTAAAACATAAACAGTGTCACCAAATGTGTGTATGTTTATTTTTCCTGACATCTGATTTGTTGGAATAGACAAAAAGGAATCTCTTGTGGCACATTCACAAAAAAGAATCTATGTTTCACACACTGTATTGCATTAAATCAGTAAAATGCATATTGTGAAATGGGATGTAATTTGATATGTTATGATAAATCATGCAGTACACTCCTAAATTTTCTATTTTTATAAAAGAGATGTAAATGAAAGAACTTTTTATAGGCTGGTGCTCACCTGAAGCAGTGCACTCATTCTAAGCTTTTAAATATGCTAAATTCAATAAACGGATGTTGATTAGCTTTGCATATAAAGAGGCTCGTTGACAATTGGTTGGTTAAGCCTAAATTTAGTCCTGGGTTACATTTTCAGTGGAGAATCTTCATTCAGAATGATATACAAATCCAGAACAAGGTTTAATGCCAGTACAGGAAATCCAAGTGTTGCAATTTAGTGTTCATGACAGTGCTTGATATAATATACAGTGAGTCCAAGAAGTATTTGATCCCTTGCTGATTTTCTTTGTTTGCCCACTAATAAAGACACTATCCTTCTGCACTTTTAATGGTAGATATATTCTAACATGGAGAGACAGAATATCAAGACAAAAATCCAGAATATAATTTTAAAGAATATATTTTAATTAATTTGTATTTCAATGAGGAAAATAAGTATTTGATCCCTCTTGCCAAACACACTCAATACTTAGTGGCAAAGCCTTTGTTTGCAAGCACAGCGGTGAGACGTTTGTTGTAGTTAACCACAAGTTTAGCACACACACCAGGGGGAATTTTGGCCCACTCTTCTTTGCAGATCCTCTCTAAATCATGAAGGTTGGTGGGCTGTCGCTTGGCAACTCTGACCTTCAGCTCCCTCCATAGATTTTCGATCGGATTGAGGTCTGGCGACTGGCTGGGCCACTCCATGACCTTAATGTGATTTTTCTTGAGCCAATCCTTTGTTGCCTTTGCTGTATGTTTAGGGTCGTTATCATGTTGGAAGACCCAACCACGGCCCATTTTCAGATCCCTGGCAGAGGGGAGGAGGTTGTCCCTCAGGATTGTGCGGTACATGGCTCCATCCATCTTCCCAGTGATGCGGTGAAGTAGCCCTGTACCCTTGGCAGAGAAACACCCCCAAAACATTATGCTTCCACCTCCATGCTTGACGGTGGGCACAGTGTTCTTGGGGTCATAGGCAGCATTTTTCTTCCTCCACACATGGCGGGTGGAGTTGAGGCCAAAAAGTTCAATTTTGGTCTCGTCTGACCACAAAACCTTCTCCCAATAACTTGGTTCATCTTTCAAATGATCATTGGCATACTTGAGGCGCGCCTCCACATGTGCTCTCTTCAGCAGGGGTACCTTTCGGGCACTGCAGGATGTGAATCCATTGTTGCGCAAAGTGTTGCCAATTGTTTCCTTGCAAACTGTGGTCCCAGCTGCCTTCAGGTCATTTGCTAACTCCTGCCGAGTGGTTGCAGGACGATTTCTGACTGTTCTCAGCATCATTGCCACCCCACGAGGCGAAATCTTCTTTGGAGCACCGGGCCGAGGTCTGTTGATTGTCATGTTATACTCTTTAAACTTTCTGATAATTGCACCAATAGTTGTTACTTTCACATCCAACACCTTACTAATCTTTTTGTAGCCCATTCCAGCTTTGTGAAGGTCAACAATTCTGACTCTGAGGTCCTGTGACAGCTCTTTGGTTTTACCCATGTTGGAGACTTGAAATCTGTGTGATCTGTCTGATTCTGTGGACAGGTGTTTTTCACACAAGTGATTAGTGAGAACAGGTGGCTTCAGGTCAGGTAACAAGTTGATTGGGAGTGTCTAACTGGTCTGTAAAAGCCAGAACTGCTAATGAATACTAAGGGATCAAATACTTATTTCACTCCATGAAATACAAATCAATTAATATATATTCCTTAGATTTATTTTCTGGATTTTCTTTTTAATATTCTGTCTCTCCATGTAAGAATACATCTACCATTAAAAGTATAGAATGATCATGTCTTTATTAGTGGGCCAACGAAGAAAATCAGCAAGGGATCAAATACTTCTTGGACTCACTGTATGTGCAAGGCCAGCCAACCCTAGGGACCAGTTTGACAAGCCCTGATTAAGCTCAACCCTTTATGGTCAAATCTGATGGTGAAATGAATGGACTTATATTCCACATTATATTTCATATTACATTTCTTTGGTCATTAATGACTAAAGACTATTGACTAACAGACTCTTTCCAACACTCCTGGTTGAAGTGTAATAATAAACAAAATGATTGACAAGCAGTAAGATCAGTAATAACCAAAATAGGTAATTCCGGAGGAATGTTTGCAATGCATTGCATTGTGGGATAATAGTGTCTATTGGAGCCAAAGCTAAAAGCGGTCTGGTCCCTAGTACATACCATGGATATCTGAGTATACTCAACACTTTTATCTATAGTACATACTCAAAAACTAGCAAGTTATTAGTATTCAACTGGGACGCACACTGTTCTGCAGCGCAAAGCCAAACCCTTTTACACCCATTTACTAAGGCAGCCAATAAGAGCAGTGTTCTTTAATATACAAATTCTACACCACACACTACAATGAGCTTTTCTTTACAGTAGATTGAATGGCAGGTTAAAACACACAAATTAAGCTGTTATTGGTGTACTCAGTTACTAAAACAGTAAATCTACCTCATGGTAAAGAGTAAACTCATGTGTCGAAAGTAAAGTAACCCTGATTTAGAAATCAGGACTCTACGGACCATGGTTTGGCACCCCTAGGTTAAGAACTGGCCCACACTATTGCTGGGCAATCCTCAAGATTCTGTGCCCTTTAAGTCCCCTAGAGCTAGGGTTAAGTGCCCTAGACATATAGTAAATATTATTAATTAGGAAAATCACTGAAATGTAACTGATTCACAGTAAGTAATAGTTTAACATGTCTTTAGCATGTGATGCTAAAGCAAATGTTGAACAAATAAATAAATGAATAATTAAATAAATAAAAGTTCATCTTAAAAGTCTTAAAAATAAAAGTAAGTCTACTCAAAATGTTTATTAACATTCATAATTGTAATTTTTTTAAAGATTTCTTCACAAATGTGTTTTTTTATTCTAATATTATATTTTTTAAATGTTAAATATTTATAAAATTATATCTTTTAAATATTGCATTTTCTGTCCTTCTGCCTCTCTTTCAACCTTATAATACTGCTATTTTCCTCCTGTAAAAATTGAATAATTTGATTAGTATGACATTATTTTGAGGAAGTGATATCATCAACATCTCTTTGACCACACAGTTCAAGATTATCTTCCCTCTTCTCAGTATATTTTAATATATTTTCAATAATATGGTTACAGATTAGAAATCTTAAGAAGTTTAATGCTTTAATAATCTTTTTAACAAACTTTCACATCAAAACATTGGACATAGTGCCAATTACAGAAATAAAATCTCATGTGAAAACACACTGTGTTTTGCTTGCATAGAAAGGCATTCACCATTTTAGTACAAGACCTTCAACCCTGTACGTTTTTGAATGTGATGGGCTCGCATGGCTGTTACAGAGTTGAATGATTGTCACTTTGTTTGTCTTCACAAAGGCCACCGGTTCCTGAGAATGACTCTGCCACTATAGGGGTCCCAGCTTCTTCAGCTACGGTGCACTTGGATAGAAGGTGCAAATCTAGTTCAGTTTGGAAGCAGGCAAAGCAAGGTGGATCGAAAAGAAAAGGAGAGAGGAAGAGAAGGAGAGAAGAGGCTAATTTTAGCCCCTTTAACACACATAGTGTAGCAATGAGTTTGGAGCGAGCAGAGTGGGACAGAGCCTTGGCCTAATGAGGCCACGTTTAGCAGGAAGTTACTCTGGTCCAACACAGAGGCTCTGCTTTCCAGCCTGTTTACCTGCACACTCCAAAAAATGAAGGTGCTTTAAAGGGGTTTTTGACTGATGCCAGAGAAGAACCACTTTTGGTTTCATTAAGAAACTACATTTTTAATAGCGATGTATGAGTGTGAGGGATCTTCTCAACAAGCGAACAAGTTCTTCAGACCTTTTAAATGGTTCTACACATTCATCTTATTACAGACATGGTTCTTTATGGCCCTGTTCACACCTGGCATTAACACACATCTCCTGTGAACACTTATGATCGAATTTCTCACATCATTTTTGCTGGAGGAGGGGCATGGCTCGTGCGGATGGTAGAAGGTGTGGTCTCACAGTTGTTAGGTATTTTCCGTTTGGGGCATTGACACAGTTGACGTGGGCGGGGCTTTTCTGTCTGGGATGCATCAAGACACTTTGACATTCATACTACAACGACTAATGTGGTCTGAGTAACCGGATTTCAATGCGTTCTCAAGTCACACTGTACCCCGTTCACACCTGTACTTTGTGCTGGCCACTTTAGATCGGATCACCCAGGACGCATGTTAATGCCAGATGTGAACGGGGCCCATGGAACCAAAAGTACAGAGTTTGTCTCTGGCATCATTCAAAGCACACTCTTTATTTTTCTCCACAGTACGTCTGTCTGTCCCAATCGTGTCTGTCTGCCTGTCTTCTGGCCTGCTGTCACTCATCCCTGCTCTCTCTGTTTACTGGCTCGTTTTTCTCTGTTTCCCAGTGTGCCCGTTCACCTACCAGCTCGGCCATGTGTGTGTGCGTGCAGATGGCTCTTCATATGTGAGGTGTGCATTAATTGCACAACTTCAAACGTCTCTTTTAAAAATCCCCCATCAAAAGCGTGTGTGTGCAGCGTTAGCTCCTCTCGATCTGGGTCAGAGTGTGTTCGAGCATCAACATGCAAAACACTCTCTCTCTCTCTGGCTTTCTCACACACTCACTTCCTGTCTGTCTGTCTCTCTCACTTCCTGTCTCTTTCTCCCGCTGTCTTCTTGTCTGTGCCTCATCTCTATGTGTCATCTCTGTCTTTCTCTCTCTTGCTCATTCTCTTTAGTGTTCTCTGCTCCTGTTCCTTCGCTCTGCTGGCACACAGTTTTTGGGAAGAAGTGGAGAAAAGCACCAAACTGATGCTTAGTTCTGTTCTGTTCACACACAGCATCTCCAGGCCTGGACACTGGAGCAGTGCAATCCCGGGTGTTGTGGGACAGGACAGTGTTGTGGGTTTTGTGGTTGGTCAGTGTCCAGCACTGTTTAGCTCCAGTTCAGCAGTCACATGCTTTACTGTAGCAGCAGCAAGCTTTTCCCCAGAGTTGCTTGCTTTCCATCTTCTGTCCTACTTTCCCTCATACTCACCCTGTGCTTCTCTCTCTCTCCCTCTCTCCCTCTCTCTCTCTCTCTTTAGCACACTTTCTATATGCTATGAAAGGACAGTATAAAGTGGTCTAATACATCAGTTTCCTTCAGGTGAACTCTAAAGGAGTCCGTTCAGGTCTGATAATTTCTCTGCAGAGTAGAGCTGCATAACACATTGTTTGTTAATCACTGCTGCAGTATTGATCTTCTTAAAACTGATATCTCAGAAGGACTGATGCTCCAACCAATCACAGTGTGTGCCTTGAATGTCCTGTCCAATCACATTTCCAGCTGAGAGTCTCTATTGGTGCTTTGACTGATCAAAGGGTGCGTCTCAACTGTGTTATAATTAGTAATACCAACTAGTGTTTGAGTATGCAGTATGTAATATAGAAAAAAAGTGTCAGACAGAAATGGAGGAGACACTTATGTCTGAAAAAATAGAAAAAAGTCTAAAATGGTGGATAACAAGGCAAATGCAGCAGCGGCTGCATCAGCAGACCTTGCAATGATGTATGTTGGCATGTGGTACACTCCTGGGTTTGCTTCCTAGCTTTGAGGATGTGCAGGACTCCATTTCCCAGAATTCCCCCAGCCTTCCATGACTGAAGTGTCCAATCATGAACGGTTCCCAAGCGCTACATCACCAGAAAACTACTATCCTAATACTAACTACCCTCACCCGTGTTTATTGTTTAGTTTTGCATTTAACCCTGTTTGTTTGTATGTCTCAGAGCAAAGTATTGCCATCGTTTATTCGTTGCTATCTTCTCTTGTAGCCTTACTGTGTTTTTGACCTGTTTTTCTGCTCTCGGGTCTCTCGTTTTTGCCTAGCCCTTTTGGTTTGTTGTCTTGATTCTGCTCTCCATTGATTCTGATCTTAACTCTGTTTCTAGGCTACATCTCCGCCTATCGCATGGACTATATTGCCTCTCTGGTTTTGACCTGGATCGTGTTTCTGTGGATTACCCTTTTCCATTAAAGACTTTTATCTTATTTTATCTGGTTCTTCAAACCTGCTTCCCAGCATGTTAGTTTTACCACTTCTTTTTTTGTTGATTCTTTTCTGGAGGACCCCTGTTCTGCACATTTTTGTGTTTCCCCTGCTCCCAACACACCTGACCCAGCTAATCAGCTAATTAACAAGCCCATCCTGGGCAGAAGGTACACTCTTAAAAATTAAGACGCTACAAAGAGATCTTGATGCCATAAAAACATCAACCATTACAGAATAGTTCTTCATAATATCAATATTAGTTCTTCAATTGCATCGATTAAAGAACACTTTGTAGCATGTTTATTTTCAAAGATTGCTCCATATTAGAGGAGGAAACCACTTACATTTGCAGAGCCAGGTCTCTTCCAGGACCAGGGTTAAGCCTTAAGCCTGATTAGCTATCATGCTTTCTAGTTGTCCATAGCTCACAATTGTAGATGAGCCCAGCAGAACCTCAAATAAGCAAACACTGTTCACTGTTGCCCTCTAAACACATTGGTCAGAATCGTGATGTGTCTCAGACAGTTTAGACAGACTGACAGGACTAGTCAAGTGATCGATTCACCAGTGTGTATTTGAGACGTTGCAAAGCACATCAAATATGAAGCAATGTAATCACTATACTAGTACTTTGTAATTGTTTATGGAGACTGCATTGTGCCATGCCAAAGACTGAATGTCCTGGACAGCAGGATCATTTGTAATTTGTAAGCTGATCTCTGTAGAGCTATGGTCACCAACCTGTAGAAAGGTACATCTCCAGGAGAGGGGTTGGTGACCACTGTTGTAGAACCTCTAAAGAAAAGAATTTATCCTTAAAGGTCTTGAACCCAAGGATCTCAAAGTCCAAACAGACTTTTTTAAACTGCATAGTGCCATCCCAAAGACTGAAGGTCCTAGAAAGCAGAGTAATTTTTTTATGAATTGGGAGGGTGAGAACTGACACTCCTCTGACACATCCCCAACCAGCCACCGCCTCTTTTCGAACTGCCATCACTGTCATAGGGCAAACAACATGCTCCTTGGGATAACGCTGGGTACCAAGCTCTGATGCATCGGCTAGCAGACACCCGCTCTGGACAAAATCATCCTGAGGTGACGTGGGCAAAGAGAACGAGCCATCTGCCCACCTGGAGAGAACAAGGCCTCAAGCTGCTGAAGGTTCAAGGACCTCGGGTCACTCCAAATCCAACATACCTCATTCAAACCAGCAATTCAGGTCATAGTGGCAATGCTTTAGTCTGCTGGACCACTCAGAGCCCCCTATTTGAGTCATTTAGTTGTTCATTGTAGAGCAGGGTTTCAGCAGGTTTCACATCTAAGCCAAATCCAACAGACCTCATTCAGGTCATCAAGCCCTTCAGCAGAGAATCATTAGATGGTTCAGGCCAAGCTGACTAGTTGGAACTAAAGTCTGTAGGGAGCTAGATCTCCAGTAGAGGGGTTGGTGACCACTGTTGTAGAGAGGAACTTTTGAAGTACCAAAATGGAGGCCTTGAACTTATGGCTTCTTTAGACCAAGGGCTCTCAAAGCCCACATAAGACACCTCCACATATTTAGAGTGAATACTACAGATGAGATTGAGCCTCTGTTGGTGTGTTTCAGAGTGAGTGTGTAGTGAACACAGCTGGACTGCCCTCTAGTATGCTTACCTCAGCACTGTAAATTACCCAATTTCAACGAGGGGCCGAAAGTGTTCTCCATGTAGAGAAAGTGGTAAGTTTTGTTTCCCTGGGGTGGGATTTAATTGCAGTTCAACTGCTTTAATTGCAGGTGTTCCAGATATTTGCCATAAAAAAGCGTGATACAGCTGCTGCAGCGAGCTGGCACTCCTGCTTTTGCTGACTCATGAAATGGCTTTGTGTTTGTTAAGCGGCCCAGCAGAGGAGTGGGAATTGCTGCAGTGGGTTTCATATTAAGGGGAGTTCATATTAGAAATTTTCTACAACATACTTGTGCTTTAACATTAGACAGTGGAATTACTATAGCTACATACATGGTCAAAATAACCCATTATGATTGTATTGTTATATATATATATATATATATATATATATATATATATATATATATATATATATATATATATATGTATCTCCATTTTTGCTGTTTTTGCCTGTTGACATAATATAAACCAGTCAGCATTCCATAATGAATAGGCCAATGGAAATGCCCCAAAATTACACAAATAAAATTTTTTTACATTAACCAAGCTGAGAGATATAGAACTCTCACTTAAAGTGAAAGACGCATGTGTACTGACGTGGTAGAGTCAGATAATTTTACACGAAAGTGACGTAGGTTACATAACATTATGCCATTCTCATGAGCACTGACCCGCCCAATTCAGCAAAGTTATGTCGTGCAGAAACCAGGGTGCCAAACCCAGAGTAGCAGTAATGAGACGCTATTCACATTATTACAGGTAAATGAGCACTAAAGTAATTTTAAGATCCTACATAATATCGTTTTGAAGGGCAGTTTCACCAAAGTGTCAAAGTTTCTTAATTATCCAGTTCATTCAAAGTGTGAAATACTCTGTTCTAAAGAAACTTACAAAGTCAAGTTGCTCCTAAGTGGTGGCTCTGTCATCCGGAGATCGCTTATTCGATTCCTGGTGATGCCACAGTGATATGTGACCAGGAGTCCCAGAGAATCTCCCCTGGAGTCTTTGGGTGGGTAATGTGATGAAGGAGTTTTTGCTACCTAGTAGGGATTAGAAAGGACTAAATTGTGGTGAAAATTGGGCTTTAAAAGTATGGTGGCCATAGGAATCAGACATTCGTCATAATGGTGGTCGTAAAAGCAGGGCCAGGGAACTCCAGTCCCGGGGGGCTGGATTCTTGCACAGTTTTGTGCTTTTCTTTCTCGATCACATCTAAAAGGACGTCAGGAAATAAACAACTATTACATTTATGCTAACTAATTTGGTCATTAAGTTTATTTGATTTCTGAGTGAACTACAGTATCAAGGAGGGTCTCTGAGTATTCTCTATTGATGATAGCTGGGGTGGTGGGAGGGGGAGGTGAAATATGCAATAATTGCACTGCCCACTGGTACATTAGGATGACATCGAAAATCAGATGTGTTAGTGCTGGTAAAAGTCACTACATTTTGATAGTAGATTATGGAGAAAGAATTGTATCTTTTATATGAACCTGGTTTCAGGCTCTCTTTAAATGCCATTTGTTGAGATAGGGAGTGGTTCTGCAGAACAACAGCTTATTTTCCTCTGGGAGAGCTTCACACTAGATTTTGATAGATTGTTGTAAGGGACTTTATGGCCTTCAACCATAAAAGTATTAGTACTGATGTTGGATAATCAGTTTTGCCACCCCAACACATCCCAAAGGTATGAGTAAAGAATGGAGCTCCATCAGTCCATAGAATGCAGTTGTACCCAGCCCAGTGCTAGTGGGTTTAATACCCCTCTTGCTGTTAATAGGGAGTTTATTAATAGGGAGTTTTTCTGCAGACCAACAGCTTCTACTCTTCTAAAAAGGCTTTACACTAGATTTTAATAGATTGCTGTGAGGATTCTATGACATTCAGCCATGAAAGCATTAGTAAGGTCAGGTACTGATGTCAGGGGCTGATCAGGTTTGCCACTCCAACTCATTCCAAATGTATGGAGCTCAGCTCCATCACTCCAGAAAACACAGTGCAGCCCAGCGCTGGTGGGCCCAATGCTGGTGGGCCCAATGCTGGTGGGTTTAATACCCCTCTTGCTGAGACTTGGTTTTGGAAATGGTGACCTTAAACATGTGTAGTCCAGAGCATCCCACTGAATCATCGATGGATTTCTATGGAGATTATGCAAACTGTGTGAGTTCAACTCCTGCATCAGCTGCAAAAGCCTATGATCCACCAGCAGGTCAAAAGTGTTATTACAAACTTAAATTACCAAAGAATAGCCCCACCAGTTTGTACAGAAGTTCCTGTGGTTACTGAATAATCCACCTTAGTGTGTAATGGCATGTGCCTCGGAGTGTTAAGGGGTTAAAGCGGTCTCCACAAACCTTTGGCCAGCACCTCACATATCTTCTATTGCTTCATATTACATATATTACATTGTGTTTTGCTATTTGGTGAATAAAGATCCTGTTTCTGATATTGCCCCTAGCTAGAGCAGAGGATGTGCAGTAATGCGGTTGCATAATTCAACTATGTTCTCATTGTGGGCCACATCTAGCATGTAGTAATGCTGTATGTGCTATGCTCATTGTTTTGCTCATTCAAATGACTTTATGGCTGTTCTGATTGATTTGCGTCACCCTACTGAACACTGGACTGATACATTTAGCAAGGATAGCCCAAACAAGCCAAGATAGCTCCACAAACCGTGTGAGTGAACTGGGCCAACTGGGGTTTACAGTGCGTGTGAGACAGATGAGAGCTGAGGAGAGACAAGTGGAGCAGAGGAATCAGAGCATGGCACTGCATCTGAGCGAGCTGCTGGGAAGGATGTGGAATGAAATAGAGAGAGCGTAACTGTTTTAGCTGACTTTGTTCTGTTTCAAAGTTTTATTTTATTATTTGTAGCTGACATACTCTGATGATTAGGACAAGTTTTATTATACAGATACTTCTTGTATCTCCAAAATGACCGTTTTACAGGAGAAGAGAAAACCCTCTAAACGGTCAGTGAATGTAAATCGATATTATTCCAGGTAATTTTGGAACATTTCTATTAATCCATTCATCCATTGGATGAAAACTGCTAAATGAACATGCACAATATGTACAAAAGCATCCAGGCACTCAATGAGTGAGTTCAGCTACTGCACGGCTTGTTTAATATTAAAAACTTTGCCAGTATAACAGAATGCTCTGGAGCAGCCACATATGAGAAGTCACTATTCCCAGTGCCAAGCCTTAGATAAAGGTGTATTAAGCCCCACAATGCTGGGCTGTGGAGTAGTGGAACTGACCTCTGTAGAGTGCTGGAGCTCCAGCCAGGATCTCTGGGATAAGTTAAGTGGCATTTGACCTTAACCTTGCTCTTAACCTGGCGAAATGCCGCCAAATCCTCACAGCAATGTTCCAAAACCTAGTGTTAGGCCTTTGCAGATGAGTAGAGGCTGTTACTGCAGCAAAGGGAAAACAAGTTATTTCAGGCATCCCTGTACAAATGACATGTTTTGTTTGTTGGTTTCTAAATGTTAATAAGTACATGTCCACTATAGAGAACACTCTTAAGCACAATAACTGCTTATCTGCTGAATTTTATTTGTAGATTTTTATGAATTAATATTTTTTTTAAATAAAGGGGTCCCAGGATCTCAAACTGTATTTTTAATGCCATAGCTGAACAATAAGAGTCATGGATTAGACATAGACATGACATACCATGAACCTCACACCCACACTAAAAGATAAAACAGAGTAGGTATAAGGGGGGAAATTCCAAAACCCCCAAACTTTCTTGACTTGTTGTATTTACACCCCATAATTTACACATACCCAGCCCACTAGAACTAGTCAAAGCTGGTAAAATGCTATGACGACTTTGGGAGAATATGGTGTTGATACTGGAGAGCAGCATCTCACCACCAGACTCCAGACTCGTTATGGGATAATGGAATGTGGATTGCTACTGGAAACCAGGCCTCATGACCGTGACGTTTCCTGTCCGCAGAGCTTAAACTCAGCACAGGAGTAGACTAGGATCTGCGCTAGGCTGAAAGCTGAAGCTAACCGACACTAGTTTTTACCATCACTTTTCTCTCCATCACTCACTCCCTTAAAAAACAAACTGGACTACCTCCGCTGAACCACACTGGAGCTGGACACACATTAGAAGAGAAAGTACCAGCTTTTTTTTTACTGGTAAGATTTGAGAAACTCAAACCCGGGGAAGCAAGTGGGGGCTAGGTTAAAAGCTACAATCTCTTCAGCTTGCTAACAGCAATCACTCTGAGAGAACACAAGAAGAGTAGTGGTAATTACAGTGTTTTTGACTTAGTGTTAAAAGTATGCTTTGAGTTGCCACCGGTGCCGTAAACCAGGTAAAATAACAGGGTTGTAAGTAGGCTTAAACGACATCTGAGAATTCTTCACCCAAACCAACAACTTAAAATACTGAAGAAATGCACTCTATTGCACCTTTAATATCAACCTGAAATCAAAATAGACCATTTTTGCTGTGTTTCTTTATGTTCTTGGTAATATAAAACAACAGTAAATTGGGTCATGTTACTCAAAAGTCAAAAAGTTGTGTTTCTCCACCATTCATTGTCGAAGTGCTTGTTTTGAAATGCCCACTTTTCAGATCTGGATAAAATCATGTCCTGTCCACAAGAATTTTCCACTCACACGTCCTGTTTCACTCAGAAATAAAATAAAAAGCGTTCTTATGCCCGACTGGTGACAGCTGGTCAAAATCATTAAGACATTTTGAACAGGGATGTTCAAACATTTGCATACGACTGTCCCAATTCTGCTGTCTTTTGCCTTATACGTCAGAGCTAACCTCATATCGGAGGTTGCTAAAACAGTAGTGACTGTAAAAGTGTAAGGATAGCTCCTCTCCTTTTTACAAATACGTATGTGGAAGAATCTGCACTTTCGACAGAATTGAGTTGTTGTAGTAGTGCTTGGCGATATGTCCTCAAATCAGTATCATGATAAATTGAACATTTTACCTCGATTCCGATTAATAAGTGATAATATAAGCTGCTCAAGTTGCTCAGTTAGCTCGCTGTTTGAATTCTCCACCATATTGGAGTATCGGAGCGGAGTCACGTGACCACACACAGTAGTATGATGACAGAATAAAAAAAGAATTCAATTAAATGGACTTAAAAACTGACATGGAGTGTCAGTTGATTACTTTTTGATTAATTTCTATGTTGTAGTGATAACTGCTGCTTCCAAGAGTGAAATATATAATACAACAAATCGATCAAAAGAACGGACCGGCAAAGAACGTTGTTTTTAGGTCAGCAGTGTGTGCAGAGGTGTGCAAATGCTGGAGAGAGGTTGTAGTGGGGTTGGAGGGGTCAGGGCATGGCCGCTCTCCCCACCCAAGGGGGTAAACTGGTTAGAACTGCACTGCTGCATCTGCAGTTGTCCATGAATTGTGACAGGAGCTCAGTGTTGCGTGAGAAGCAGTATTGAAACGCGGTTTGATTCAGTGCAGTGTTCACAGTAAATTAGCAGACAGTTGGTTGAATAACACGTTCCCAACACACAGACCAAATGTGACAGACGTTTTGAGTGAATCAGCCACTGGTGAAGCAGAAATTAGCACAGAGAAGGGGTGGTGTGTGCAGTGGTGTATTGCAGAGTGCGAGGAGTAGTGTTTGCTGTGGTGTATGGCGGGACGGGTCACAGAGCGATGACCCAAACAAATACAGTGCCATTCAAAAGTTTAAATGTATTGAACATACACCAGTCGGCCATAACATTAAAACCACTGAGGGGGGAAGTGCATAATGTAGATTATGTGGCTACAGTGGCCCCTGCCATAGGGTGGGATATAGCAGGTAAACCCTCCAATCTTGAAGGTGATGTGCTGAAAGAAGGGCAAGGGTAAGAATCTGAGACACTTTGCCAAAAGCCAGATTGTGATGGCTAGATGACTGGGTCAGAACTTCTCCAAAACATCAGGCAGGTCTTGTGGGGTGTTTCCAATGTTGTATACAGTGGTCTATGCTAGAAGTGGTCCGATCTGATACTTAGTATCGGTGTCAGTCTGATACTGGCCAAACTTACCGGGTGGGATATTGAAAGCAAAAAAAAGGATAATCCGATCCATTGTCCTTAACTTTCACGGAAATGCATTGTGCAAGCTTGCATGCCGGTATTCAAGGCTTCATAACTCAGGATCAGTGTAACTTACAGACAGATACATGTATATATACTTACCCCATCTATCCTTAACTTAAATTGCAGGTGTGAAGCAAATTTATACTCAAAACATGGTCAAAGTTGTACAGATGTTAATATTTACATCCTAAATTCAGACATATACTTACATAGCCTACAATCCCCTGACATGTGTGACTGTCTCATAAATTCTTTAGATTTGTTTAGGTGAAAAAAGTTACGTCAAACATTCAAAGAAATCTTATAAAATTGGCCTAGGGGTCTATGGGTTAAGTGAGGGGGGAAAGATGGAATGGAATTGCTATTGGTATCGGCAATTACTCAAGTAATTGGTATTGGTATCAGACATGAAAAGGTGGTATCATGTCATCCCTAGTCAGTACCTACCAAAAGTGCTTAGAAGAAGGACAACCGGTGAACTGATGACAGGGTCATGGGAACTCGAGGAGATCTATGAAGGCCCCACCTCACAACTGACAGGACTTATGGACATCTTAACGCCTTCCAAGGTCTTGTGGAGTCCATGCCTCGACGGGTCGGAGCTGTTTTGCTGGCATAAGGGGGACTTACTCAATAGTGGTGGTTTTATTGTTAGGGCAGAATAGTGCATATTGGAGTATACTGTTTACAAATATATCTAAACATAAATATAAACTTTGTAAACAAAGTTTTCAACAACATAAAAGGAGGTTTGTTGAGGAGCTACAAAATGATCCCAATAGGCTGAAAGTGGCATTAATAGAACATAAATGTTATGTGAGTATGGCTGGGCAGTATGATGAAAATGTGTGTCATGATATTTCTTAGTTTTTTTAGTGGTTTTTAAAAGTATGTCACAATATTTGAATTTATGCAGATACAATTTATTTTTGCCAGTAAAATCAACTAAAATGGACTAATGAATTGCCTTCTTTTAAAACTAGAATCCTATTAGAACAGAAAGCCTGTCTTTATAGGTTAACAGTAGTTTACTACTAATACACAGATTTAACAACAAATATGTCAATATTTTTATTGTGTGAAACAGAAGTAAATAATGAATACACACAATGAATAAACCTTCTAAATCTGTTGAGTTGTTTTTAGGTTTATGAACTGAACTTTAGAACAAAGTTTTGAACATTACTGTAGCACGTTTAGAAAGTGCTTGGCACCCCAGAAGTGTGTGTGTGTGTGTGTGTGTGTGCGTAGAGAGCAAGAGAGAGAGTGAGACGTTGAGCAGAGATGCAGTTAAAGCTCTGTGTTTGTAATTTACTGCGTGATTGTAGTTTAGGTGTCTCACAGCTGGTTGATGACCTCTCCCAAACATCTTGTAGGACTTATGATGTCTGCCTCTTCTCCGTAATTGTGACTTCGCTAGCAGAAGTGAGCTTACCTTAGTTTACTGTAAATCAGGCGGATGTGAAAACTGCCCGAAGGTCCTTGGAAGCATTTATGTGCTGGCCTACTGTCGGCAGCAACACAATGCTAAGCGTTTGAGCTGTTTGTGATGCGTCACAATTACGCAAAGCTAAATTTAGTTCTGCACTTTTTTTGTTGTGTAACGGTATGATGGTAAAACACGTGTCCCATAGGTCAAATTTTAAACAGTGTACAGAATGAACCATCATACCAGCGCTAGTGTACAGTGATAAACAGTAATATCCAGAATACCCATTTTGTGCTTATTTTGTAAGTTATGGTCAAATCTTATCCTGTACAATACTGTAAACAGAACACAGCAGTATTTTATTCATCATGTAATTTAACTTGTTTTCAAAATACTCTGAAATATTGAATAAAGCATGTAAGCATAGCTTTTGGTGTCTAGTTCATTGGTTTAAATAATGAATATGGCAAGTGATTTCATATTTTTGAATGGCAGTGCAGAAGAACCTCCTCTCAGCCCTCTAGATCAGAGAGTGGTAGATCAGTCAGAGAGATCAAAGAGAGAGTAAAGAAGTGAGAAAGACAGGAGAAAGAGCGAGAGAGAGAGAGTGAAGAGAAAGTGTAAGGGGAGTGAGGGAGTGACAGTGGGAGAGAATAAAGTAATGAGAGAAAGAGAATAAACGAGATATGGGGAAAGGGCGAACGAGAGGGGGCAAGAAAGAATAAGGACAGAAAGGCTATGAAGGAGAGTAAAAAGACAAGGACAGAGAGAGAGGGGAATGAAAGAGAGTGAAGGAGTGAGAAAAGGGAATGGAAGGGAAAATTAGAGAGAGAGAGAGAGAGAATCAGGTAGAGAGAAGGGAGGAGGACTGAAAAAATTAATGAAGGAGAGAAAGAAAGAGACCAGAAGAGAGCGAGTGGAGGACACTAAAGAGTGAGAGGGAATGAAAGAGTGAAAGGGAATGAAAGCATGAGAGGGACTGAAAGAGTGAGAGGGAATAAAAGCATGAGAGGGAATGAAAGAGTGAGAGGGAATAAAAGCGTGAGAGAGAATGAAAGAGTGAGAGGGAATGAAAGCGTGAGAGGGAATGAAAGCGTGAGAGGGAATGAATGAGTGAGAGGGAATGAAAGAGTGAGAGGGAATGAACGAGTGAGAGGGAATGAAAGAGTGAGAGGGAATGAACGAGTGAGAGGGAATGAAGCGGTGAAAGAGAATGAAAGAGTGAGAGGGAATGAAGCGGTGAAAGAGAATGAAAGAGTGAGAGAAAATGAAAGAGTAAGAGGGAATGGAAGAGTGAAATGGAATGAAAGAGTGAGAGGGAATGAACGAGTGAGAGGGAATGAAAGAGTGAGAGGGAATGAACGAGTGAGAGGGAATGAAAGAGTGAGAGGGAATGAACGAGTGAGAGGGAATGAAGCGGTGAAAGAGAATGAAAGAGTGAGAGGGAATGAAGCGGTGAAAGAGAATGAAAGAGTGAGAGAAAATGAAAGAGTAAGAGGGAATGGAAGAGTGAAATGGAATGAAAGAGTGAGAGGGAATGAACGAGTGAGAGGGAATGAAAGAGTGAGAGGGGATGAAAGCGTGAGAGGGAATGAAAGAGTGAGAGGGAATGAAGCGGTGAAAGAGAATGAAAGAGTGAGAGAAAATGAAAGAGTAAGAGGGAATGGAAGAGTGAAATGGAATGAAAGAGTGAGAGGGAATGAAAGAGTGAGAGGGAATAGAAGAGTGCAATGTAATGGAAAAGTGGGGATAAAATGAAAAGAGAGAGAGGGAATTAAAGAGGGAAAGGGAATGGAAGAGTGCAATGTAATGAAAAAGTGGGAGAGAATAAAAGAGTGAGAGGGAATGAAGCAATGTAGGAGTGAGAAAAAAGGAAAGAAGACGAAAGCTGGAGAAGGTGAGAGAGAAGAGGGACAGAAAGAGACGATAAGGAATAGAAAGAGAGAGACGACGAGGAAGAGAAGGGAATGAAAGAGCGAGAGGGAATGGAGCAATGCCAGAAAGAGAGTGAAGAGAATAAGGAGAGAGAGAGAGAGAATGTGACAAACGAAAAGAGCTAATGAAGATCAATGAGACGAGAGAGAGAGACAGAAGAGAGTGAGAGAGGAAATGGAGCAGTAAAAGAGAGAAAGTGAAGGAATATGAAAGAGTAGGAGAGAGGAGAGGAGAGGAGAGAGAAGGACAGAAAGAAGGAGGCGAGAGGGAGAGAAGGGAGTGGACGAGCGAGAGAGGGAAGGGTGGAAGAAAGGAAAGACAGCTAGAATAAGGTGTAAAGGAGAATGTGTTGGAGAAGGGGAGAGGGCGAGCGAGAGAGAAGAAGGACAGAAAGAGAAGGAGATGAAGGAGAGAAAGAAGAAGGAGAGAGAGAGAGAGAGGGGGGAGAGAGAGGCTGTAGCACAGCTGTGACCTGGATGAGTCCCTCCCCTCGTACCTCAGGGGTTCAGGAACAAGCGCGAGCCTGCAGTCAGCGGCCTACTTTCCCTAAGTATAATTCTAGGCCATTATCTGTGCTAGCACTGGTGGGGCTTCAGCAGGCTCACCGGATCCAGCAGAACAATCCTTTCAGTGTGTGTGTGTGTGTGTGTGTGCATGTGTGTGTGTGTGTGAAGGCAATGTGGGGTTGCCGGCATTGCACTGGTTGTGATTGTGTTACAGACTCAGGTCAAGGTTAGAGAGAGAGTGAGTGAGTGTGTGAGTGTGTGAGTGTGTGTGTGTGTGTATAAGTGTGTGTGTGTTGCAATCAGATTATAAGCTGTTAACAGTGAAAGGCTGATCTATTGTGCTGTTTGGTTTTTAGGAGATTACTGTGCTCGGGACAACAGTAAAAAACAACCCAAAATCATTCCATAGAGCCTTTCCGTGATACACGCATATACAGTGTTTTGTGGAGCCCCCCAAAAACTCCTCTGACCCATAAGTGTTTCTGTAGAGGTTGGCAGTAACATGGGGTTGGAAAGTATGTACAGAAGCAAACACAGTTCAGACCACCTTGGTATACAGTTAGAGGTGCTGATTAGACACACAGACATGATTACTGTATATAAGTTTGGCACCTCTGTTCAAATGAACAATGCTACTTTAATCTACTTTACATTTTTTATATTTAGTGTCTACCATGACTTATTTAGTGTCCAATATGGATTGTTCTGTATCTAGTTATATTATATATATTATTTAGAATCCACTATTATTTCTTCAGATTTTTAAATACATTTTCAGTAACCAGTATAGATGTATTTTTTATATGAATTATTTAGTATCCACTATGAATTGTTGAGGTTTCTATACATTTTCAGTAGCCAGTATGGATTATTTAGTATTTTCCATTAATTATTTAGTATCCACTATGAATTGTTGAGGTTTCTATACATTTCTAGTAGCCAGTATGGATTATTTAGTATTTTCCATTAATTATTTAGCATCCACTATGAATTGTTAAGTTTCCTATACATTTTCAGTAGCCAGTATGGATTATTTAGTATTTTCCATTAATTATTTAGTATCCACTATGAATTGTACAGTATTTTTTTTCTACATTTTCAGTAGCCAGTATAGATGTATTTTTGTCATGCATGCATTTTTCATGAATTATTTAGTATCCACTATGAATTGTTAAGTTTTCTATACATTTTCAGAGAGAGTGAGAGCGTTGGATTAAATGAGGACAGTGTTGTCTGCGTTTCTGGACAGTTATGTCAAAGTTTATATGACTAATAGCTACTATTATTATTACTACCATTAAATATCATTACTTTCATTATTCTTACCATCTCTACTATGATTATATTAGTTATATTATATTGTAATTATATCAGCCCGCCTGAGTGAAAGAACGCTCTTATGTGGTGGAACAGTGACTTAGTAGATAGTTCTGACCAGAGGAGGATGGGTCCCCCCACCTGTGTGAGTCTTGGTTCATCCCAAGGTTCTTCCTCCAGGGAGTTTTTCCTTGCCTCTGTCGCCTTTAACCTGCTCACTGGGGGGAGGCTGTACTCACTGCTTCAGGGGGAATAAATAGTACACTAGGTGGAACAAACTGCAACTCATGCCTGTTCAGAATGAATGACATTTTTTTTTTGTTGATTTTGTTGATGTTTTTCCTGTCGCACCAAACCATGAGGTCTAAACCTCTGTGTTTCATCCTGAGTATGTAGACATTGTAGACTCCTCTACTTCTACAGTTCATATATGCGTTTCAGCCTGGACTGCTTTTCAAATGGCAATTAAACAGTGATTATTTACATATATCAGTCTCAAATACACAGTAACACAAACAGCCTGTTTAATTTAAGTAAGATAATAGATAATAAATGATCAAGTATGAATGACTAGTTTGACTAAGAACACAGATGTTACAAATAAAGCTCAGGAAAAATACATAGTTAGAATGTTTAACAGACCCTTTAACAGTGCTATATGGACCTCTTTTACTGTAGACGGTACGGCTGCCATGCGCAACAGTCACATTGCATGGTATGCAATGTCATGGAAGGCAGATTAAATCAAACACAAAAGGAAAATGTGGCACACAATATAAGTCCAAATGTTTGTGGACACCCCTACAAATTAATAAATTCAGATACTTTAGATCACATTCATTGCTTACACACACACACAGCTTGTCTAATACATATAGAAAAGGCTTGCCAATGGAATAAGACTCTTTGGGGCAGATAAACACAAATCTTTTGGCACCATGACTAAAGCCAGGCGTAGGCTAGAGGGGTTCAAAGCTCCCTGGCATTGAGCTGTGGAGCAGTGGAACTGTGTTCTCTGGAATGATGGATGGTGCTGAGTGGGGTGGGGTGGTGATCATCCAACATCCTGACCTCACTAACAGTCTTGCTGCTGAATGCAAACAAATCCTCACAGCTATCCTACAAATGCAGTATAAACTCTTAAAAAAAAAAAAAAAATTATGTTAGAAGAAACAATGAGTGAGCAGGTGTCCCGTTACTTTTGCCAATGTGGTGTATCTACCAGAGGAAGATTAGTATAATATTGCAACGTCAGTTTTTCCCAATGTCCTTCAGCCCTAGTAGAAGGCAGTAGCTATGACATGGCAGTAAATCTCATTCAAGCTTCCTCTGTAGCTTGAATACCTGGCTTACCCCAGCCCTAGTGCAAGGTGTATTTGTGTTTTAGTGCGCCTGCGGTCTGGCTAAAAAGTAGCCTTGACAGCTAAGTGAACTGTCCTGGTTAATAAATGAAATGAACGGAGAAATGAAATTAAATTAAATGAAATGGGCAGTGAGATAAAGCCTGGATAATGTTTATTCTCAGGATGTACTATAAGGCAGTACACCAGCTTAACTGCGCAAGCCCAACTGTCTCTCTCTCTCTCTCTCTCTCTCTATCAATCTCTCACTTCTGTGTCTATGTGCCTCTTGTCTGTCTCTCTCTCTTGCTTTCTCTCTCTCTCCCTCTCACACACTTCTTATTTGTCTCTCTCTCTCTTCTTCTTTTTTCTCTCTTTCTAACTACCACTCTCTCACTTGATTAACTGTGTAAGCCCAACTCTCTCTCTTTCTCTTTGTATCTCTCTCTCTATCTGTCTCTCACTTCTGTGTCTATATATATGCCTCTTGTCTGTGTCTCTCTTTCCCTTGCTCTCTCTCACCCTCTCCCACACTTCTTATCTATCTTATTCTCTCTCTCTCTCTCTCTCGCTCTTCCTCTTTTTTCTCTTTCAAACTACTATTCTCTCACTTGCTTAACTGTAAAAGCCCAACTCTCTCTCTCTCTCTCTCTCTCTCTCTCTCTCTCTCTCTCTCTCTCTCGCTCTCATCTATGTATCTCTTTCTCTTGATCTCTCTCTCCCTCTCACTCACTTCTTATCTCTCTTTCTAACTACCACTCTCTCACTTGCTTAACTGTAAAAGCCCAACTCTCTCTCTCTCTCTCTCTCTCTCTCTCTCTCTCTCGCTCTCATCTATGTATCTCTTTCTCTTGATCTCTCTCTCCCTCTCACTCACTTCTTATCTCTCTTTCTAACTACCACTCTCTCACTTGCTTAACTGTGCAAGTCCAACTCTCTCTCTCTTTCTCTCTCTCTCTCTCTCTCTCACTTCTGTGTCTATGTGCCTCGTGTCTATGTCTCTCTCTCTCTTTTGCTTTCTCTGTCTCTCCCTCTCTTACCCTTGCTTTGTTCAAGTCCAACTCTTTCTCTCTCTCTCTCTCTCTCTCTCTCTCTCTCTCTCTCTCTCTCACTTCTGTGTCTATGTGCCTCGTGTCTATGTCTCTCTCTCTCTTTTGCTTTCTCTGTCTCTCCCTCTCTTACCCTTGTTTTGTTCAAGTCCAACTCTTTCTCTCTCTCACTCTCTTTCTATCTTTCAGAGTGTGTTTGAGACATTAACATGCAATACTCTCTCTCCCTCTCACACACTTCTCTTGTCCTCTTTTTTCTTCTCTCACTCTATCACTTAACTATGCAAGCCCATCTCTCTCTCTCTATATATATATATATATTAATCTCTCTCTCTCTCTCTCTCTCTCTCTCTCTCTTTCCCTTTCCCTTTCTCTTCCTCTCTCTTTCTGCCTTTCAGTGAGTTTGATGCATAACAACAAAAAGTGATTTACAAAAGTGCTTCACAGTTTACTCAGAAATATCCTTAGCTAGTTTGTACAGGCTAAGATCCAAAATATACCTCAAGCTAGATACTGCCAATTACAAAAGTCAGCATGGATACCTAGATACACCATACTCAACATACACTACCCTACATTACACTACAACAGACACTACACCTTGCCTGGATATCAGACTAATTAATATGTGCAAGAAAATTGCTGATTTGAGTACCCCTCTCTCTCTCTCTCTCTCTCTCTCTCTGCTGTGGGGATTGGATTGCATTCAGTGACTAGACCGTTAGTGAGGTCAGGATGTTGGATGATCACTCCACCTCATCCCCAACCTTCTGACTCATCCCAAAAGTATTGGATGGAGCACCATCCCTCATTCCAGAGAACGCAGTTCCACTGCTCCACAGATCAATGCTGGGGGGCTTCATATCCCACTGACCCACGCCTGGCCAACAGGTTTATATTTATCTGCTCTAGATTTCCATTAGATAGATTTTTATTCTGTAGGCAATACCTCTCTCCAGGGACTAGACATGTCACTAGACAAGTCATGTCAGCAGTATGTGCATCTTAAAGTATCTGAATGCTTTTTTTTAGAAGGGGTGTCCACAAACATTCGGACATAAAGTGTATTATACAGTCTCCACTGTAATGGTGTGGAATGGCTGCTGGTGTGTTGGTAAAGATAAAACCTCCAGTATGAATAGCATATGAGCAGCATATAATCATTAGTGCATGTTGCATGTTGAGTTGTCTGTGTGTGTGTGTGTGTTTGTGTGTGTGTGTGAGTGTGTGTGTGAGTGTTAGCTCTTGTGTCATTTTTTGGAGTTTCTTTGCAGAAGGTCTGCTGATAAAGGCTGGAGTCTCAGCATCTGTCTCACCAGCCGCAGGCCATAGTGCACACACACACACACACGTGCGCCAGTCATCTTGACCTAACGCTCTCGCTGTCTGTCCTGTCCTGACCCATTCTGTCACACAGACGCACGCACATTCCCTCACACACATAAAGTCATCTGAGGCCTGTGTTGTGGAGATGGTTAAGGATGTGACAGGGAGAAGAGAGTGATTGGAGAAGGAAAGGAAAGTGGCAGAGGGCTGGCGTGTGTGTGCGAGATGTTACGCTATACACGCTGCCTGCAAGGCTCTGTGTTAAGTCCACATTCACACGGTGGGATTGGATATCAGCACTATTTTGACAATGGTGACCTTTTTGTGTTTATGTACAGTATACACACCGACAGGTGACAAAAAATGAGGACACCCCATGAAAACCTTTGTCTTTTTAAATATATTTAAATATCTGGACATTTGATCTTCAAGTAAACAATGTGGAGAGATGAAGGCAACATAACTAAACACATACAACTGAAGTAATGTCTTCAAATCATGTTAGAAATGTCATTAATAAAAATTTAGTTTTTCTGCGAGGAAAAAGTAAAAACACCCCACATTTATTACTACTTAACATCCCTACAATTAGACTCAGGTGCAGCAAACTGTGCTGGCCCTTAGTTCCCCACTACTGCACTAGTGCATCTCAGACTACAGAGAAACTCTAGACACGTGTTAAGTTGGCCTCAGCCATTAAACACCACAAATAAAATAATTTAAGCAGCCGTATATGATCAGAGGATTTATTGTAGGTTGTGGAAGAATATGCAGTATGTAGCTAGCTTATTACTTCATGTGAGAAGATTTTGTTGGGCACTCTGATTATAATTTTACTCCATTTGCTGGGTAAACTGAAACTATAAAAAACATGAACTGACAAGCTCAGCAATGCCAAAAGGCAAGCAAATCAATAAAGATGTCTTACATCAACTGACGCCTTCATGAAAGTAAATATACAATTGCATTGTACCAGAATAATGGCAATTGAATGTATGGAGCTCCAAACATACCACATCATCTGTCAAACATGGTGGAGGCAGTGTTAAGGCATGGGCATTTATGTCTGCCAAAGGAACTGGGTCACTGGTGTTTATACTTCCTGCTCAGATTCAGTCAAATGCTGCCAAAGTTATAGTACAGTGCCTTACAATACAGATGGATAATGACCCAAAACATACCATGAAGAAACTCAAGAAGGCAAATTAATGGAAAGCTCTTAAATAGTCTCTTCACCTCAGCCCAGTTAAGATGCTGCTCATTTACTGTAGACAAAACTGATGGCAGAAAAACCCCCAAAAAAAAAGCTGCAACTGAAGGCGACCACAGTAAAGTCCTTGCCAGGAATCTCAAAGGAGCAATCTCATGATTTGATGATGGTCCATAGGTCATTGGCTGCAAAGGATTTTCATTCAAGTATTAAAAATAATCCCAAAATGGAGGAACTACGTGCTTCTGTTGTTGTAAAAGGAGCACTGTTTAGTGTGTTCTCTGGGTTCTAGCAGTTTTGGAGCAATTTTGGAGTATTAATATTGGATATTAACTGTTAAGCAGGTTCAGTAACAGGTTAGGATTTTATTGCTGAATTTCTTCTTTCTTCAAATCATGTTAGAAATGTCATTAATAAAAATGTAGTTTTTCTGCGAGGAAAAAGTAAAAACACCCCACATCTATTACTACTTAACATCCCTACAATTAGACTCAGGTGCAGCACATCAGCTCAGATATTTCATTTGGTTTGCACTTGATTGTGGAAGTGAATGGCGTTACCATGGTGAGACCCAAAGAGCCCTCTGGGGCCCTTCTTGAAGAAGGTTGTAGATGCACATGAGTCTGGGAAGGGATTTAGAGGGTGTTTTCACACTAGCGGTTTTCCAAAACCTGCGAGCGCTTTGGTACAGTACATTTGGTGAAGTGCGAAAGCTGAACTGATCTCTTGTCCTCCTGAAATTGGTGACCCGGGGATCATTTTGAGCCGACTCTGGTGCGGTCTGCTGTGAGTGTGGATGCTATCCGCCGCATGTGGGGTTGCGTGATTGGTTCATTATGTCACGTGCCTGCTTTTCGACTTCTCTGGATCCTTGCAGGTGTTCCTGCACGGTGAAATGCTATGATTCCCGAAAGCCATGTTTTTCACTGCTTGAGTGTTTGCATCCAAGGAAATTATTGATAAGCAATACACAGATAAATCTAGGTCCTACCTCTATCATTTTGAACAAGTTACATTCGAATTGTGCAATCGATCCACAGTTCGAATGGAATTCTTCTGCGTGAAAGCAAACCAGCAATAATGAGAATCGGTCCTGGGAGCGGGCTTATGTATTCGGGACAAGTGTGAAAATGCCAGAAGATATTACTGTCTGCAAAATAATTCATAAGTGAAATAACTTCCAACATGGCCAGATCAGGCCTTCCTAAGTTCAGCCCAAGAGCAGAACCACGATTCGTAAAAAAGGCCACACAACAAGAAGTCCTCCAACAATTCTACAATGTCATCACAGGGCATACAGGTAGATCTTACTACAGTTGAAGTCAACATACAGGATCTGCCATCAGAAGGAGACCACACAAGTTTGATTTTCATGGGAGGTGTGCAAAACAGAAACCCTTGTTGTTAAAAAAAAGCATCAGTTCAAGACCAAACATCCTTCTGTCCCAAGCACATTGTTCCAGAAGTCCTGGTCTAGATGTTCTCAGGCAAACTTCAGTTATATTACCTTTATTTCAATACTGTTAAAATGAAGATCAAATATGTTCAAATATGTTTCAAAAAACAAAGGTTTCATGAGGTGTTCTCATTTTTTCACATGACAGTAATATAACAAGGGTACAATACAGTTAAATGCTACCATGCTCTCTGATGTGTACAAATGCTGAGCACACCCAGCTGACCTCGATTCTGGATCAATAAGGCAAGAGGTAAAGATGTAAGTACTGCTCAACTGGCCAGTGACTGCAGTGACATCTGAATTTAGATCTATAAGGAAAACAAAATATTCAACTTGAACTCACCATTCATTAGTGGCAGTGCATTTTGGCAAAAAGGCCAAAAATAACATTTTGCAGGTAATGTGTTACAAGATTTTTTTTTGTTCTAACTGTGGTGCTCCAGTTTAAAACTAGTGTTAGGAGTGCTGGTGAAAGAGGACAACGCTTGCTGGATAAAACAGCACAAGGTTGAGAAATGCGGGTCCTGGAGGAATGGGCTCCTGCACAATGTGGCGATTTCCCTGCTCGTTCATCTCAGCAGTTAATTGCCAGATTTAGGAGGAATGTTCAAGCAGAGAAATCACCAAACTGTGCTGGACTCTGGCCCTTAGTTCCCCACTACTGCACTAGTGCATCTCAGACTACTGAGAAACTCGTGTTAAGTTGGCCTCAGCCATTAAACACCACAAATAAAATAATTTAAGCAGCCATATATGATCAGAGGATTTATTGTAGGTTGTGGGAGAATATGCAGTATGTAGCTAGCTTATTACTTCATGTGAGAAGATTTTGTTGGGCACTCTGATTATAATTTTCCTATATTTGCTGGGTAAACTGAAACTATAAAAAACATGAACTGACAAGCTCAGCAATGCCAAAAGGCAAGCAAATCAATAAAGATGTCTTACATCAACTGACGCCTTCATGAAAGTAAATATAGAAGGTTTACTTTAAGATGTAAACTACTGAGACAATCCCATTAGAACCGAATCTAGATAGAAATACATCTAAAAAACCTTCCCAGTTCTGGATAAAGATTCTTTAGACAGATGAAACCAAGATTGCATTGTACCAGAATAATGGCAATTGAACGTATGGAGCTCCAAACATACCACATCATCTGTCAAACATGGTGGAGGCAGTGTTAAGGCATGGGCATTTATGTCTGCCAAAGGAACTGGGTCACTGGTGTTTATACTTCCTGCTCAGATTTAGTCAAATGCTGCCAAAGTTATAGTACAGTGCTTTACAATACAGATGGATAATGACCCAAAACATACCATGAAGAAACTCAAGAAGGCAAATTAATGGAAAGCTCTTAAATAGTCTCTTCACCTCAGCCCAGTTAAGATGCTGCTCATTTACTGTAGACAAAACTGATGGCAGAAAGACCCAAAAAAAAAGCTGCAACTGAAGGCGTCCACAGTAAAGTCCTTGCCAGGAATCTCAAAGGAGCAATCTCACCATTTGGTGATGGTCCATAGGTCATTGGCTGCAAAGGATTTTCATTCAAGTATTAAAAATAATCCCAAAATGGAGGAACTACGTGCTTCTATTGTTGTAAAAGGAGCACTGTTTCGTGTGTTCTCTGGGTTCTAGCAGTTTTGGAGCAATTTTGGAGTATTAATATTGGATATTAACTGTTAAGCAGGTTCAGTAACAGGTTAGGATTTTAATGCTGAATTTCTTCTTTCGTTAAAGCAAAACATGCATTGAGCTTTCTGTGTGCTTACAGAATATTCAAATATTCAGTAGTGTGTGTGTGTGTGTATGTGTGTTTGTGATGCTGTATGCTTAGTTCCTCTTTCCGTGAGCAGACCCATCTGCTCGTGTATGTTAGAAACAGTTGGTTTATATTTAGCCTGCGCTGTTGCGCTCCCAATCGCTACATTCTGATCAATGATTCACACTGTTCACTAGACCATGCTGCCTTCTCCATGTCTTATTAAATGTGTGCACATACGTGTGTGTGTTAGTGTGTGTTTTTTAAAGAAACCTTAATTTCTTTGTAATAAGAACACATAGCTGTGTATGTGTGCGTGTGTGTAAGTGTATAACTGTCTTGTTTTTGTTGGCATTATGCAAGATTTGATGTATGTGTGCAATGTCTTTTTTTTGCAAGATTGCAAGATTCAAATTATCTCAAAAAGTGAAAAAAAGTGAAAAAATATATACATATAATATATTTATACAAGGTTTTTGTCCGACAGTGATAATATGACAACATGTGCTATACATGGCTGTACTGCGTTGTGCATGAATGCGTAAACTGAATCTTCAGGTGTAAAGCGATGCTCAGATTAGGGATGCACCGTATATTCGGGACATCCATAATTATTTCACTGAACACCGAGCACGTTTTCTTTTGCCATTTTTGGTTGAATAATTTGGGTAATAAGTGAAAAGGCCAAATAATTAATACCAAGCAATGACGTTTTAAACCATTGTGGACTGAGGTGCTGTTGTAAATGCAGCAAACATACATTCTTTCAGCAGTCAGTTATAGGCCTAACAGGCTATTCAAGGGACAAATAAAAATACTTACTAATTTATGTTTAGTAATATGGTCTGTTTAGGTTTAGTAATTAAATATTCATTATTATTTTATTTATTTTATTATTATTATTATTATTTTACTAATTTATTTAATCATATTATGCTTTGTTTGTTTGTGTTAAATAAATAATTTTTATTGTAGTTTTGCATTAGTTTTTTCTTTACAAGACAAAGCAAGACAAAAGTACATTAAGGAAATTTGGTTCATGCAATGGTGAAAAAATTGGCAAAAAAAAATGAAAACCTCTGAAACAATATGTTCATTATTTGGTCTTTGGCCTTAATAAAACATTTGGCCAAAAGCCAAATACAGAATAATCAACACAGTTCTTCATAGGTTTTCATTCATTCTGCCACTTTTTTAATGCTCTGTTTCAGTTTCAGCCACAAATATTTATTTTGGTGCATCCCTTGCTCAGATGTTTGATTCTATGCTTGTTACAAGACATTTTGCAATTTTGTGAATTGTGAAAATTCCACTCCACTTCCCATATGAAAGGTCAGAACTATGGTGACTGCAACGCTAGCACAGCTAGCCCTCATTTGGCAGTGGGAGATACTTGTGCTTATGGCCAATACCCTGACCTTATGAACAATTCCTGGTCAATATGTATCTGTTCAGCCTGTGCACCCCAGGCTACTGGACACAGTCTTTATGTGGTGTATCAAAAGTGGCCAGGTGGACTTTTTTGACTGGTGTGAAGGAAACCAACTGCAGCTTAATGTCAGTAAAACTAAGGAAATTGTGGTTGACCAGTCCAAAGCACTCCAGTCACCATTGATAGAGTTTACATGGGGCTGTTGGGAACTTACAGGAACCTCAGTGTTCAGTGGAAGGACAAACTAACTCTCATGCAGCATCCAAAAAAGAACAAACTGATTAAGAAGGCCGGCTCTGTTGTGGGAGTGAAGTTGGACTCTCTGGAGGTTGTGGCAGAATGAAGGACTCTCAGTTAGCTGCTGGCTGTTTTGGACAGTACCTCACACCCACTGCACTCAACACTAGAAAAACAGAGAAGCACATTTAGTGGCAGACTGATACAGTTGATAGAGTGCCATGTGAGATCATTCCGACCCACTGCAATAAGGCTCTACAGTGAGTCGCAGTACAGTAGGGACAGCACTGATCTATTGCTGACATCATCAGCTACTGTTCTCACACTTTCACTGCTATAAAACCTCCATATACTGTAGGCTACTAACACTATATGTCCAAATGTTTCTGGACACCACTGTGGACACCAAATGCATTCCGCTACTTTAGGCTGCACTCAGAAGCAGATAAACATAAACCTCAAACCGGTCCCCACCCAACCCCACCTGTGATTTTGACAGTCTGCGAGCTGTCACAGATGCCCTGATATGGCACCAATAAGAGTTTGTGACAATACCAGAACAGTTACAAACATGGGGAAGACATTTACTATGGATTATGAGAAAAAAAATTTGTCAATACGGGCCAAGGCTGCTGCTGGTCTTTGACTGACTGTTAATGGCATCTTTTCCCTCTGTACTGCTTAACCACAATGTATGGAGCCAGGAAACAGAGGGTAGACTAGGTGGAGGGTGGGCACCAAAACACCTGCACATCTGTGTCTTGCTCACAGTATACAGTATTGTGCACATTTGTGTGAGTCTGTGTATGCATTCACATGCAGGAATGGTACAGTAAGATAGTTGTGTGTGTCTGTCTGTGTGTGTGTGTGTGTGTGTGTGTGTGTGTGTTTGCACGTGCAGTTGTTGTGTAGCTGGCAGTGTGTGTTCATGCTTGTGTGTTTGTGTGAATATGTGCGCGGCTGTGTAACTGTCTCTTAGTGCAACCGCCTGAGGAGACTGTGTTATGTAAGAGCCCTCTGCTGTATACTGCACTTCAATAATGCACCCATACTGCTAAATAAAGACACACACACACAGAATCCTTTCTCTGCTTTAATTTGCTCACCTAGATCAAATTCCAGTAATGTGCAGTTGCTCTTTTCACTCATCTCTTTTATTTGAAATATCTCAAAGCCAGATTCCAAGGCAGGTAAACCTGAAGCACAATAAAGTCTGAAAAAAAACACAGCCAGTTCTGTCAGTTCTAACACTGTCAGTCCAAACAGCATCAGGTAGTAAGTGCGACATGATGATAAGACAATACCCTTCATTTATTGAGTATTTTAAGTTGTATGTAGCACAGATGTGCAGATGTACACACACAGCTTGACTAGTCCCAGTAAGGAAGTACTGCCAAAAAAATAGGACTCTCTGGAGCAGATAAACATGGACCTATTGGCACCATTTCTAATGCCAGACGTGGGCTAGAGGGGTGTAAAGCCCCCGGCATTGAGCTGTGGTGCAGTGGAACTGTGTTTTTTGAAGTGCTTGTGCTCCATCCAATACTATTGGGATGAGCTTGGAGTTGGGAGTTGGGGTGGTGGGGTGGTGATCGCCCAACATCCTGACCTCAGTAATGTTCTTGTCACTGGGTGCAGTCAGATCTTCACAGCAATGTTCCAAAATCTAATAGAAAGCCTTATTCCAACAGGCAGGATGAACTCTTTTTCAATACTCTTGATTTCAGGAGAAACAATAAATGAGCAGGTGTCCCAATACTTTTGTTACCATCCTGTTATTTACCACCCTGTTATTTTTCCTTGTGAAATGAAAATTATCTGCTATTATTGGCTGGTTTAAGTCACCACAACACATTACATAAGCCACATAGTCTAGCCTAGCCTAGCATTGGAAAACTGGTAAATATTCATGGCATTAATACCCTCTGTGGTGCTCACCTACATTGTATGGATCCAGGCAACTGAGGTGGCTGTAAGAAGAGATCATGCCCCTGTTTGAGAATGGTGAAAGAGTGTATGGAAGGTCAATGTTGCATCATCATCTTTACTAAGAGGCATGAGAAACACATGTGAAACAGTAAAAACTGGGAAAATGTGGTGTTCTTCTAAATTAACATTTAAAATGATGAGCTTTGCTTATAATGGCTAGTTTATGTAATTGTGGAGGAGCCACATAGCACAGCATAGCTTTTCATAGCTTGGTTTTTATCACTGTAACGAAAATTTTTTTGGGGGGGATTATTACATTGTGTTTCTGTGCCTTCTGTGCCTCTCAGTGTCCCCTTTCCGCAGTGTGCCGCTAGCTAGCTGAGTAGATAGGAGCCAGGTTAGCTTTTAACCCATCATAGATATCTGCATGCTTCCTTATTGGCTTTCGCTTCAACATGTCTCCCCTTCTACAGACACTGGCACGATAAAAGCCCTGATCATGAGGCCTGGTTTGAGTGGTAACCTGTATTCCCATAACTGGCAGGCTAAGTGATATGCTGCTCTCCAGTGTTACAAGTATCAACAACATCATGCTTTTTATTAAGTAGCCATTGTGTTTTCCACATCAAAGCTTAAGGAATTGGAAGGCTCTCACTAGTTTGTCTAAAAAGAGTAATACTGACAAAGTCCTTAAACCTTTGTGGTGGTGTAGTGTAGTGGCTAACAACACAATGTGTCCTGTGGTAGATTAGATTCCCCAGCAAGGTAAACACACCATATATTGCTGAGCAGCATGACAGTACACAGTACATAAAGATTAACCTCTTAAAAAGGTCTATGGCCCTGCCGGTAGGCCTAAAGTGTTCTACAAACTTCTACAAAAGGTCTACAAACTTCTATTACCAAAGAATAGCCCCACCAGTTTGTAGAGAAGTGCCTGTATTTACTGAGTAATATGCCATAGTGTGTAATATGGAGTGTTAAGGGGTTAAAATTCATACTATGGTCCGTGTTTCTTACATTCTGTAATACCACGGTTTACAACAAATAGTGCTGAAAGACATTCAGCGCTGCATAATTTAAGCATATCACAGATAGTTGCAAGTGAGAGTAGGCTACCCGCCACTACTGTCGGCTAAATGGCAAAATGTATGAGATTAGAGGCGAGGTCATTAACCAGTGACTCTGAAAGACAGTTAAGAGAGCTGTGTTCAGCTACACTGATCATAAACAGAGCCATTCTAACAACTCTCACATCCCTCTCTCTCTCTCTCTCTCTCTCTCTCTCTCTCTCTCTCACTCTCTAACTCTCTCCATGCACATACACACATGAGCACACACACACCTGGACTTTCTGAGCGTGCTGCCATGATGATCTTTCCATGGTAGACCTGCGCTGATAAGATTATTAATTTTTATATTCTTTGACTCTTGACACAAAAATAATCTGCAAACCTATAGAAAGTCTCAATCATCGAAAAAAAAGTACTGTGATTTACCGTGAAACCCGGCCCTAACACCACACTTGGAGTCCTTGGATAAGAGCATCAGCTCAATAGTATAAATGTATTCAAATTCAAATTGTCCTATTAATCATGCCATGACCAAAGAAAACGGATGCTGTCCTTTGTGTGATGCACGTGCAGTATTGTGTATGCAGGAATGTGTAGTATTGTACAATCACTACACACCTAGGAAAGGCAGACCACAGATGAATAAAGCCATCAGCTGCTGTCCAGCGGTCATTAGGAAATCGAGGGCAGCTGGTGCTAAGCTCAGTGGTGCCCCCTGCTGGTGCAGGGTTTTGTGTGGTGTGGTTGTGGTGTAGTTTAAATAGAGATGTGAGCAGTAAGTGTGCAGTGATGTGTGTTTGGTAGGTGGTGTACTGTGTATTGACAGTATCTCAGAGCCCATAGCTTTATCTCATTCTCATATACTGTGTGTGTGTGTGTGTGTGTGAAGGGGTAGATGTCTGTTGTGTATGAATGGAAAGGAGTATATACAGAGGTTGTGTGTGTGTGTGTGTGTGTGTGTGTGTGTTATAATCAATGATGTGTCTCTCTGGCAGCATGCCAGCCTTTGGCTGCTGTTGCCTCGGTAACACCTGCCTCAGTTTCCTTTCCCTCTCAGCTCCTTCCCTTTTTCTCTCGCTCTCTTCCGTCACTTTTCCTCTCGCATCTTTCTCTCTCACCCTAACTCTCTCCAGCTTCCCTCAGTTTCCGATGTGTTATGAAACCCAGTCGACAGTGCTGCATCTTTAACTTCCATCTTGCAATTTTAGCACAGTGGATTGTATTGTACATTATTGTACTGTGTTGTGCTGTTGTATCATGACTAGCATGCAAGCTAGTGTGTTTGACAGGAAATAACATATTAGCCCGAGGCCAGCGTTTTACCTCCGGACCCCTTTAGTTTCAAGTCTTGTTATTTTAATAATGTTGGATGCTGTAGTAAACTGAAAATAGAGACATTGCCAGATGAACTTAGGGCCCCTTTGTAGACACTCTTGGTTTTTTACTATGTAAAAGATGCCACTGTGTCGCATTGAATGAAATTCTATATTTATAATTATTTGTTGTTAATGATTGGCTAATTTAAAATTTGACTCGATACAAAGATCAGTAGTAGAGTCTCAATTTGAACATTTGTTGATGTGTTGAGTATATTAATGTATCCAGTGTTTTAGTTTATTTAACATTTTAGAGCATTCAATATAAAAATACACACTATTCGCAACAGAAACAGAAGCTGTGCTAAACACCGTCCTGATCATACTCTTTCTGCAAGCTAATAGCTAACAAGTTAGCCCCAAGCTAACACAATGACCACAAGCATATTGCAAAACATTGTATTTCCATTTTACTGTTTTGCACATAATCTAAATCTAGCAGATGTTCTTCAATATTGTGTTAAAGTTCATTACAGATGGACCAATAGAAACTCTCTGTAATGACTTGAAATATTGAAAATATTTTTATTTCTTTTAACATTGCCATCCATTGAAAGTTAGATTTTTGGCTTGTGATTGCCATTTTGGAGATACTAGGTTTTTGTGTGACAGTTACAATGTAGTTACAGTGATACACTGTATTATAACATCCATAAGTAAGTTCAGTTTGTAGATGGTGATTATTCTTATGGATGGTCTTTCTAATACAAGGCTAATTTGGCAGCTAAACTACTTCTTTGTCTCAAGTGCCCTTCTCTAATGTGCAGGATTAAAGAAGGGACCGGATAGTAGTTTCAAGCGTCTGTCTCAGTTTCAGCTAACAGTCTCTTTATCATCATTAGTACCCAATTGATATTTCACAATATTCAGTAATGGGGTGTACACATGATTCAACAAACATGATGGTCTATTGTTATAAGAAAATACTGTAACTGCATTTTAGTCAAATACATTTCTGTGTGACACTGAATTTATATTATATTCACCACTACAGCTGTTATATAAAAATACAGCATATTACTGTATGTATTGTATTGCCAGTAGTTCTGTTTTACAGCTCTTGTTTTCTCTCTCTCTCACTCTACCTCTCTCACTCTATAGCGGTCCCCTTCCCGCTGAGCCATAGGTTGAGTATGCGGGAGGTTTTTGACTGTGAGGGGAAGCCACGTGTGGACCTGCTGAAGGCCCACCTCACTAAGGAGGGTCGTGTGGAGGAGCCCGTTGCTCTGCGCATCATAAACGAGGGGGCCGCCATCCTCCGGCAGGAGAAAACCATGCTGGACATTGAGGCCCCTGTTACAGGTCAGAGAGATGCTTGCTTTATTAATGTTATGTCTTTATCTTATTGGAAGCACAATAGTGAGTGTTTTATTTGTTGGGCTAGCCCAGCTAGCTTTCTTCACAGATGACTTTCAGTTTTGCTGCCTTCTGTTTAATCTATTCAATTTATACTTTACGTCAGCACAGTCACACAGCCAAGGACCGCTTTTTCACACTAAAACTCATCCCTGACAATAACTGAAAAGGCTGAGCTGAACCAAAGTCAATAGACAAGTCACTTATAGCCATCTTTGCAACGCCGCTGGGCAGTTATTTCCAGTCACACAAGACCAGGCTCACATCTCTATGAAGAGCCCAAAATACTCTAAATCAAAGGTCAAATTACCGTTTCAAAAACATATTTTTAATCACTGACAAAATCTGACCAAAAAAGGAGGGGCTTTAAGGGTCAATGTTTACTAGACCGCTTCAGGCTACACAGACTGGGTTGCTGCAGGGGGCGCTACAACAACAGCCAAGTTGTTTTACCATCAGTGTCCTCTATCGCCCCCATTAGTAATGAGTGGTTTAACCGTCACAGTGTTTGTGCAGCAGGATTATGCATTTCCAGAGCATTGGCCGGCCTAGGGGAGTTAGGTTGCCTTGCTCAAAGTTGAGGGAGGCAAAAGTGCTGTTCCTTCACTCCCCCAGCCCCCCACTTCCTGCCATTTCAAGGGAGCGAACTGGGGCCCGCTACTTTTTCCATTAGGTGCTATGCTAACTGGTGGCCCATAAGCTACCATTACTTGTTAGTTAAATTAGCTTTGTAGCTCCTGCACAAAATTGACTAAATTGGGGTCAGAGAAGACTCTGGATTAGTTTTGCTATGTTATGACTAGTTGCTATTAACTCTGATCAGTTTAAATTACACATTAGTGAAAATACTTATAAAGGAGTCATCCAGATGTCAATAACTAGCCAAAAAAAAGAGAGACAGGGAGCAGAATAACAGGAAGGAAACTGGAGGCTGGAAGATGACAGATGTGGAACAGCAGTGAATGAAATAAGGCAAACAAATCAGAAGAGGAACGAATAGGAAACAAGATAGAGGAGGAAAGTGCAGGAAGATGGAGTAATATAAGGAGTTTACACACTGGTCTTCACCGAGGCGTATTTATTTATGGTGGCAGGTGAAGAATTTTTCATTTTTTCTGACGAATATTCTTGTCATACCTCTAAAATGGAAACTGAAAGATGGAGCAAAAAAGAGAGAGCGCCAGAGGAAGACGCAGAGACACAGAGAATATGGAGATATTTATTGAACATGTCAGACAACAGAAGGACTGAGGGAGGTTGTACACACAGCAGAAAAAGAAGAAAAGCACAAAGGCATACAGTACTGCCCCTTAAGGAATGCGGGTCAGTTCACAAAAATGTCTACTAATAAAGAGTTTTCTGAAGGGTTGGTCTGTTCAGACTGAACAATGAGACTGTGCTGTTTAAAGGACTTCTGTTGATGAATGTAGAGGTGAAGGTGGTTGGATATGCTGAAGGAGATGAAGGTGAGTCATATACAGAGACATCTGATATGATGAGAACATTCAGTAAAGGCATTACAGCAGAATCTGTTCTCTCTAATAGTAACACCAGTGTGGCTCTGATAGAATCCCTTAGAAAAAAAGAGTGTTGTGTATGATCATTAGAATCAGATACATCCATCTGCATGTCTGGAGAGCCCACCTCAAATAATATCTGGAGACTGCTAGGAAGTGCTGTGCTAGGATTATACCCAAAACCTTGGAGAAAGGTCTGACCACTCAGAGGCTTATCATATAGAGATTGTTTGTTTGATTCCAGACAGTTTGGATGTCGAATTCCGATTCCAAGCCATGGAAATTGATGTAGTTGATATGAACCTTCTTACAGAGACGGTCTGCATTTTTAGAAAGAGACTATTCGAATGCAGATTGGTTTGGGCTTCCGATGGAAAATTGGACACAGTGGAGTGAAATGACATTGAACAGCATGGAACAGAAACAATTCAGTAAAGATACATGAAGTGCAAATATAAATGTGTTAACATGGAATCAGAACAATACAGTAACTTTTATCATCTTCATCATCATCATCTTTAGTGTTTACAAAATGTAAAAGGCAGCAGACGTTTGGACTTACAAATCCAATTCCAAATCATGGAAATTGATAGAGTAGATGTGGACCATTGAAGGTCAGCATTTTAATAAAAAGACTTTTCTATTTCAGACAGTCTGGACTTCCAGATCTATTTCCAAGTCATGACAATTGCTCAAGTAGATGTGGACCTTCTTACTTAGAAGGTTTGCATTTTCATATAAAGACTGTTTCATTCCAGACAGTTTGGACTTCCAGATCTGATTCCAAGTCATGGAAATGGATAGAGTAGGTGTGGACCTTTTGCCTGAGAAGGTTAGCATTTTCATAAAAAGACTTTTCGAATCCAGAGTGTTTGGGTTTCCAATTCCCGATTTTAAGTCATGGAAATTGATGGAGCCATTGTGGACCTTCATAGAACTGCAGCATTTTCCTTTTCACCAACCACAAAAAGTCCATCTTGTCAGCTGCATTAGATATGGTCACAATCATAACAAAACCTCTCCAGGAGAAAGAAACAAAATGTACAATGTTATAACATTTCGGACCACTGGACCACTGTTGGTTCGAGCATCTTCAGGCGTTCAAAAAATGTAAAAGGCAGCAGATGTTTACAAATGATGCAAAAAACTTGAATTTGATACAGTGACACTCTTTCTCCTTATCTGCACGTTGGTGAAGTCATTGTGTGTGAAACAGTGAGATCTGGAGATTCTGATGTGGCAGCAGTGGGAGGAGAAGAACTGAGGGATGTATTGGTTCCTTAGATGAGCCTTTCAGGAAAATTTTAAAGATCAATCAAATGTGTTACTACAGAAGATTTGTGAGATCCCATTTAACACACACACACACACACACACACACACATCATGGTTGATTAACAGATTTTGACAGTCATCGTTTGCTGAGGCAGTGCTGGTGGAGAGACATCAGTCACTGCTAATTTCAGTTGAGTTGTTTACTGTGTTTTCTTCTTAAAGGGATCCATATCAATTTTGCAACATAATTAGGATCTCTATTTGCTAACATAACTGTACTGCTCTGTTTTTCTGACAGATTCAGCCACCAGAGCATAAGTAAAGCCCTGTATTCACTAGTTAAAAGTATCATCTGTCATGCTCAAGCTACTGGATAGTCAACCTAAGCACCTTAACATGCTCAGATGTTAAAGCTACGAGATATATACCAGTGAGGCAGTCCACCGTACTCTCCCAAGAAGTGATAATCCAGCAACAATTACTCTCCAAGTGTGGCAAATAATATAACAGGAAGTCATAAAGAACCCCAGGGAACATCTAAGGACTGCATCTACAGGCCTCTCTTACATTGAGTGATGTCAGTGTTCATTAATCCACCATCAAAAACACTGAAGAATAATGATGTGCGTGGCAGGTTAGCACAGAGGATGCCATTAGTCTCTAAGAAAGAACACTGCTTCCCATGTGAGATTTGCTCAAGACCATGTGGATAAGACCTAACTGTGAAGCATGAGGGTGGCAGTATTATGGACTTCTCTTTCTTCTTTGAGGAAGAAACCTCAGCACTTCAGTTATTTGACTTGTAGTGATTGTTTTGGCTGAGCTGGAACATGAGTAGACACCTCATTGACATTATTTTCTTTCCACTGCAGTGTGTGGCGATATCCATGGGCAGTTCTTTGACTTGATGAAGCTGTTTGAAGTTGGAGGGTCGCCAGCAACAACGCGGTATCTGTTTCTAGGGGACTATGTGGACCGAGGCTACTTCAGTATTGAGGTAAGTGCACAGGTCACACTGCCTCTTGTGTGTGTATGTGTGTGCCCTCATTCATTAGACTTATGATGATGTGATATCATTATAAAGGTAATATGAATGGTAATAATTATCTCTTCACAATATCTTGTGAATCATATCATAATCAATATCATATACATTGTATACATTGACGGTGGCCCTCATTTACGATGTAGCCAAGGCTATACATAAAATATAGATTGAAAATAAAGAGAAGTTTATATATATATATATAAACAAACAAGATATAAAACAAAAAATAAATTATAATAAGCAAACCATTAAAACATAAAAAAGAACATATATAAAAATTAAAAGAGAAAAAAAGGAAATACATGTATAAATGAATAAATAAAAGAGTGAAAACAATGAATGATAGGTATCGCTCTAGGTATCATCTGTACTTCCAGAAAAGACAGAATAAGAGGAAAAGAAAAAAACATTGTATATATCTGTTTATTGAATTGTAGAAAAACTAATTATGGTGAAATGCATCACACTCTGCTCATTTCTGTCACCATGCTTCTCTCTGTTTCTTCCAGTGTGTTTTGTATCTTTGGTCACTGAAAATCCTGTATCCAAAGACGTTATTTCTACTGCGGGGAAACCATGAATGTAGACATTTGACCGAATATTTCACTTTCAAACAAGAATGTAAGTATGACATCACGCAGTACTGTGGTTTTGGTTGTCCACAAGCTATTGCACTTTGTCCCAAACAGGCTGCCTGGCCCATTTCCATCATTTCAGTAAATTACTCTTAATTCCATCACCCCTCCCTTTCTCTCTGCCTCCCTCTGCAGCCATCCTTTCTGTTTTCCTCTACATATATCCATTTGTCCAGCCACTATACTCTCTCTGACAGTCTGACCATCTATTGCACAAGCTTTACAGAACACTGGCAAAAATCCTGCTCAGCTTTATGAGATACTGTAGCACACTACTCAGATTTTATGTCAGTTTTGGTACATACAAAGCACTTAATTAGTTTACAGCTATTTTGGTTTAGTGTTGGTTACATTATATATATATATATATATATATATATATATATATATATATATATATATATATACAGAAAATACGACCAGCTGCTGGAGAAATTAAAATATGCATTAGCAGCGTATCTGCATGAACCAGAAGACTGATTTTAAGTAATTTTACTGGCACTTCTAATGGCATTTCTTACAGCTTTCTTACAAATTACACTGTTACAAACAATGTAACAGTGTAATCAGTTTCAGTGTAGTAATTGTAGCCCTAATCATCAGCATGGTGGCGACATCAATGCCGCTGCTGTTTCTAACTTGCTTAGCTTCACATCACTACAACACAGTTCAAATGGAAGGAAAAAATAAACTTCTTTACCTTAAATGGAAGTCAATGTAAAAGGATTTTATTCCAGGTCATTTTTAATGTATTTCTACTGGTAAATCACAACATGCCAGATTTCCATTATTATACAATTGAGATACTAGGTAGTTTTTGTGTGACAGCAATGATATTTTCAAGCTATCTGATCAAACAGCACCTCTATTGTGATTGCCTTAAAGGTGATCACCTTAATATTTTGGCAAACAATCAGATTAACATCTTACATCTACTTTTTCAATTTACAGTGGAGATACTATGCTAATGTTGCTAACAAACACTTTTAGATTTAGTCACTAAGAATTGTTATTTCTTGCTTCTGGGCTCCACCTACAGTCAGGAAGTATGAGAGATGTAGAATTGCCACTGTAGGTGAAGAAAGCATGTGGTACTGAAGCGGTAGATTAATATCACAGGATTTTGCTCAAATATGTCTCGGGTTACATAGCGTTACACAGTTCTTGCAAGCGTTGTCCTGCCCGCTTCACCAAAATTAAATAGTGTAGTTTTTGGAATGCTGAACCCGGAGTGGCACTACTCTCCCAATTACAGTCAGTGGAGCATCACAGTAACAAAAACAAAATGAAGATCTATATGCTGTATAGTGAACTAGGAGACCTTTTTCAGTGTCTATTAACGGAGAAGTCCAGTGCTTTTTAGCAACATTAGCCTAGTGTCTTCCAATCTAAACTACAGATGCAAACTTCAGAATACAAACTTGTCTTGGCTGCTCAGTTGCATCTGGGATCAGTAATCATTTATGTTGATTAGATTTTTCAGCAAACTATTCCTTTAACTGGTAGGAGAGTGTTTAGCGTGGTGCTCACTTGACCACTTAAGAATCATCTCTATACTAAGGTGCTTTTAAGAAACCATTAAGAAGCTTTAATTTCTCATTGGTTGAATAAAGGTTGAATGATTTTTGCCAATATTTTATTATTCTCCAACAAAAAAATAATAATTTGTGACAGATGATGGCTAGATCACTTCCAACATCCACTATGTTTCCCTTTGAATAATTTCATCTACTGTATATCATCCTTTTATCAGATACTTTCTCACCTTCTTCTTCTAGAACTTCATGTTTTCTCACAGAAACGCTTTCTAGATCAGTCTCTCTCAAACAAGAGAGAGAGAGAGAGAGAGAGAGAGAATGATTAGCAGCAAATTAATTTGCTCGTTAATGATTGGCCCAGGGAGTCAACGAGTGTGATTTCCCTGATGGGGACAGTAAGGAGTGGGCGCCCTCCTTTTCCATCTGCTGAGTGTCAGAGCACATACACTTTGTAGGACATGCTCATAGCCTAGAGAGGGCTGCCCTCTGTTTTAGAGACCACCCTGTGAGAGGGACTGTAGAATGTGCTGCGCTTTCTTAAAGGGATATTCCACGCTGTAGTGCCTCATTTACTATGGACAAATTGTAAGTGTTTCCCAGTTCTTACAAAAGTACGGAAAACCCTCAAACTGACTTCAAGTGCAGTTACAGTAGAAGTCAGAAGGCATTTACTAAACTCTGTAAATCTGTCAGTAATATATGGCTATATAATGCAAATTTGAAAAGGGCAATACAGGGCTGAAGATGAGACTATGGATGTTGTAATGAGTTGATAAACTTGTACCCGCTAAGTACGAAAAAGGAACGAAAAAGCAACAGTCCTGCCCTTCAGGAATGCCTTGTTAGTTAGCTGACTTGCTGGATCAGCTATGTTGGGAGCAGGATAAATGGAGAAATGACTTCTCCAGCAGTTTCACTGTCGTAAACACATTTTCAGTGCTGGGATAAAATAATGTGAGTCTTGCTGGAGTTGCAGCGTACTTCCGTCATCTCGATCATTTAGTGAAAGGTGGCCAGGTCTTAACTTTTTTTTCTCCTCTTGACGTTTGGATAAAATCAACCAAGTTTTCAGTCTTGGCATATGCAAATTGTGACACTGACTTTGTGAATAATCAATAGGTTCAAACAGGAAGCAGCAAAGCAGTTACGTGAACCTTTCTGGCTGTTAATTGAGACCAGGAGGAGGCCTTACAAAATAAATAATTTATTATCTCTCTCTCTCTCACTCTATATATATATATATATATATATATATATATATAGAGCGAGAGAGATAATAAATTATTTATTTTGTAAGGCCTCCTCCTGGTATATATAATACAATAAAAACAATAAAATAAAATAAAACAAATCTAGTTGCAGTCTTGCAAATAGTGACCTCCCAAGATTCTCCGTCTTTGCAAAAACGTCTTTAGTCTTAACTAAAACTGTGAGTAATGACGTATTTAAGAAGTATTTTCAGAGCATTTCTGGTCTTTCTGGTCTTCTGGTGTATGGTTTTCATAAAATGTGCAGGGTATGGAGTCTTCCAGAACCCGGAATAGGTTTTTTTTGTTTCAAAAATAGTTGAGAGAAATCGGTAGTGTTTTTGTCTGCTGAGTAATGGAGGCTGTCACTTCAGTTGGGATACACACGTTTTTTTTCTTTCTTCTCAGTAGATGGAGAATGTGCCCAAATGTTAGTGTTGAGGGTGTGTATTATCACCAATAATAAAGGTGTAAAAACATGCTAGGGTGTGTATTTACATTAATGATATTGGTGACAGTCTAAGCCCAGTGTTTGTTAGCACGTTAGCCTAGCATCTCACATTCTAATCTAAAAAGGCAAACTGCAGATGTCTATTAAGCCTGGCAACCAGGGATCATTTCAGATAGGTTGTCTTATATTGTGATCCGACTGTTATTTGCCATTTCTTTATATATAAGAGAGTTGATTCTATGTAGTCTTTTTGTTGTAACTAATTTACTGTCATTCAAATGTTCCATCCTTACATTTTGATTCAGACCTCTTGTGTTAGTTGTCAGTTAGCATCAAGCTCAGTCTGATCCCCTTAAACATCCGCTTTAATGTTAACACCCGTTACCGCAGAGTTTGCTGGCATTGCTAGCAGCAGTGTGTCGCTGAGTTAGTATAGCCATGCGTATTCTAGAGATGCAGCCTTCAGTATATGATTTTTACATTTTGTTTAAGTAAATATGAAAGTACTCCTCAAAGATGATAAGATTGTAAGCCCCACATCAAACATCTCTCACTGGTTTGTGCTGGAAAACAAACCTGGCTTTCTTTTAAAGATACTCTATAGATCTTGCCGTGGTGTTTTTGTGTTACCGTTGGCAGGCAGGGTTGCCAGATACAGTAATAAGCCTAATGTGCTTAAAAGCCGCCCACTAGAAGATGAAATGCTCTTTTTTCAAGCGATTGCATTTTCAAACTAGCTCAGTATAATAAGAAAATCATGAACCGGACAACCCTGGTGGCAGGTGCGCACAAAAACGAAACACTCAATACCGATATACCAATAAATACACACAATAGTACGATGATGAGCACCTTATTTGTAGATGCAATGAATCATTTTCATGTCTAAATCTCATGTGTCGATGAAATTAAAATATCAAAAACAGAGATCTTAAGTGACATCACATCAGTATAAAGGGGATGAGTCATTCTGTGTAATGGGTGCCATTTCCACATTGCAATTATTCAGTTCAAAAGACAAAAACATATTTTTCCATATTAATATTATGCCTTTTATTCAGATATGGGAGCCATATTCACAATAACATGTGATGAGGTGATATGTGACGTGGTAGTAAACCATCTTAAAATGGCTGAAGTTCTTCACATTCTTTAATGTTAATAATAAAAAAATGTTTTCCTATCTACTTTGAGAATTAAAAAGTAACAAAAAGAAGTAAATGTAAAAGATCAACAGAATCCTTTTGTTCCCAGATTATTGGAACTCAGATTATGTGACTTTCTCCATGTGATACACTACATTTATTTATAGACAAAATAAGTAAGTGTGACAGGGTGGTAAATCAAACCGAGGACTGCACATTAAATTTGTTACCAAAAGTAAGCTTTTATGTTGAATAAATCATAATAAGTCCCAGACATACGTCATGTCGGTCAATACGGATTTATGGAAATGGTTGTGTACTAATGAAAATTATTAGGAAATAGTAGATTTCTCTTTTCATTTTTTTCTTATATATCATGTGAACAGGAACACTTGAATAAACAGCTTTAGGCCATTGCACAGCATTGTAATTCCACCTCCACATTTAACCCATCCGTGGCAGTGATTAGGGCAGTGAGAGCACACAGCCAGAGTGGTGGGCAGCCTTGCTTAAGGGTAAGTGCTGGACCAGCGACCTTCTGGTCCCAAGATCACTTTTTTAACATTTCGGCCAAAAAAGAAGGCCTAGTTAGTTAGTGATCAGTTACACTTATCTGTCTGTGTGTGTGTGTGTGTGTGTGTGTGTGTGTGTGTGTGTGTGTGTTTGAAAGAGAGGGAGAGAGAGTTTGGGGATACAAGTGTGTGTATGTGGAGTTTGTAGAGCTGTGTTGTAGAGTGATGCAGTGGTGTGACAGAACAGATGGGGCAGATCTGGGATGGCAAAGTTGACACAGTGCAGATTGTCTCACACACACACACACACACACTCCCTCTCTCTCTCTCGATTCCGTGAAAGTGTAAATGCATGCAAGATCTGTGTGTACTAATCAGACTCAGAACATCTCACAGCATTTGCATTTCTTTAACTCCTTGCCTCTCTCTGTCTCTTGTCTCTCTCTCTCTCTCTCTCTCTCTCTCTCTCTCTCTCTCTCTTTCTCTCCCTCTCTCTCTCTGTCTCTCTCTCTGTCTCTTGTCTCTCTCTCTCTCTCTCTGTCTCTTGTCTCTCTCTCTCTCTCTTTCTCTCTCTCTCTCTCTCTCTCTCTCTCTGTCTCTCTCTCTCTCTCTCTCTTTGTCTCTCTTTTTCTCACTCTCTCACTCTTTCACTCTCTCACTCTTTCTTTTTCTCTGTCTCTCTTCACCGCTGCCTCTAAGGTAAAATAAAGTACTCAGAGCAGGTGTACGACGCATGTATGGATGCGTTCGACTGTCTGCCACTGGCTGCTCTGATGAATCAGCAGTTTCTGTGTGTGCACGGCGGCCTCTCACCTGAGATACACACGTTAGACGACATCAAGAAGGTGCGCACCTACACACTCACACACACACACACACACACACACACACACACTCCTCAAATGTGATCAAGTGAATGGCTTCAGTCTGTAATTTAGTTCCATTTGGAATTTATAGTGGTGCCCTAAAAAAAAAAGACAAAATAATGGGACAAGGGCAGGTTAAAATGTGCATTTTTTAGGTGCTAAAATCCTGTGGTTCCATAAGAGGGCGCTCACATACCACAGCACATGCAAACTTTAAACTAGGCCAGACTATTATGTCACCACACCTAAAGACATTTTCACATGCTGGCAAAATGAAAGTCGCGCCAGGATTTTAAGCACTGCACTGTATGCTGTACTATATTTCAGTTAAGCATGAATATTTCTGCTGTGTGTAGTTAAACATGCAGTACCCGATACCAATACCGATTTGTTGTACTACAAATAAAATATTGTCATCTTGCCCACCTCTACTTTAAGCCTTTGACAAAGTCCTTCATTATGCATTGCATAATACATAGTCCTTTTTAATTTAATAAACATAATCAATTCTTGCTCTCCTTTATATTGTCAATGCCGGCACAGAACCATGTATCTCAATTTTGTTGTATTATCTAGTTGTTGATAATATTAAAAAATCAGCTAAGGAGCCAATAAACACTGTGAAATAATCAGCACATGAATGATGTATTATCCACAAAACTCAAATGAACACAGGGCAGTAAAATAGGTAGGTCTTTAGCAGGTTTTACCGTAGACAGAACAGCAGATAACCAGCATACACCTTGATGGCTTCATGATATTGATTGTGACATGGAGAAAAATATCAAAACAAATGTCTTTGTACCTGAATGTTTTCACATTATATATAGTTCTTTCATACTCAGTTACATTTTACTCATCAATGTTAAGTTACTAATTACTGATTTGGATTTAATTTCATTATGTTATGTTGGTGGAGACATCTGTGTCTGTTTCACATCAACTTTAGTTATTATTTGAGAATCAGAATCAGATTTATTGATTATAAGGAATTTGTTTCTGACTGTTAGTGTCTTAGTATTAACAATATACAGCTACAAAATTAACAGAACTTAATGAACTTAATTAATTTACAGACAACTCACAATATACAGAGATCAGTAGTAAACACAGTATACATAGACTATACGAGGACATTTCTATACAGTGTGCCTTACAGTGTTATTCACAGAACAGCAGTCTGCAATACTATACAGATTAAATATTGTGTAAGCACAGCAGTGTAGACATGTCTGAAATGAATAATTGTGCAGTAATGCAGTAACTGTAGGATAAGAGTGATAATACTTTATCAGTAGTATCTATAGCCTGTAGCTGATGATGGTGATCAGCTGTTGAGGAAGGTGATGGCCTGAGGGTAAAAACTGTTCTTGTGTCTGACAGTCTTAGTGGACATAGTTCTGTAGCGTCTGCCAGACGGGAGCAGCTGAAAGAGGTTGTGACCAGGGTACGAGGAGTCTGTAATTATTTTTTCTGCCCGTTTTCTGAGCAGTACAAGTCCTGAATGGAGGGCATAGAAGCACAGATGATTCTCTCAGCTTTTAACTTTTAGGTGGTACAATAAGACATAGGCCTACAGTAACAAGTATGCCTCATGTAAACTACATTCACATTGAGATACTCTAACATGGCTTTGAAAGAAAAATCATAATGTAGATTGTTATAATTTAGAACTGTCAAAATGAGTATTTCTATTGTCATATCATGGCACTCTGAACATGAAATTTATTAAGTCGAATGATGTAACAGCTCAAAAACTACTACTACTAAAAGTATTGAAAAAGTACTAGAGATCTGCACCAGTAACACAAATACAGTGCCTCCTCCATCTCTATCTCTCTCTCGCTCTCTCTTCTCCAGCTGGACCGGTTTAAGGAGCCTCCAGCTTTCGGACCCATGTGTGACCTGCTGTGGTCAGATCCATTAGAGGACTTTGGCAATGAGAAGTCTCAGGAGTATTTCAGCCACAACACGGTCCGTGGCTGCTCCTACTTCTATAGGTAACACACCCCTGTGTGTCTGCATGTCTGTCTGTATGTGTTTGTGTGTGAGTGTGTGTTTGACAGAACAGGGCTTACAGTGTGATTAATTGTTGATTCTGGCTTCACAATTTTGTGTCGATCAGTTGAACGTTTGCATCAATATTTATTTACTGATCTCTGGATCTATACATATTGTATGACTTATTTTTACTCAGAATTTTGATTTTAATGCAAAGCATAGAATCCAATTACTCAATACCAAATGATGGGGGGAAATAAATATCACTCACCTTTTCTCAACAGTGAATGTTAATTGGATTGAACACAGCAAACCCAGTTTTAATTTAAGCAACATTATGGAACCCTCATAATAGTGTAAAATCAATATTACTTGCAATATTACTCTACCGCCTCAGTCCACATGCTTCTTTCACTTAAGATGCTGCTTCTGTATCTCTCAGCTTGCCTAGAAATGCTCAAAGTGCAAATCAGCTTGTCAGCTAATGCACATGTAAACTGTCCATGAGGGGGCGCTCATAGCAAGATGTGTATTTACAACAGTGAAGCAAAAGTGAATTACACCTCCCAAACTGTAGAGGGAGTCAATGAGCAAAAATTAATACATAATACTGCTAATCTTTTTTTTTCATTTTTAGTATTTACATTTGCTGGTCTAGATTTAAAGACATATTATCATATATCATTGTCACTATAGTTATGGCCATGGGTGAGTCTGTTTTTGAGAAATAAAGAGAGAAGCAGAGCCAGCACTCATAAAGCCATTGTGTTTGCTCCAGATTGATAGCGTATACTCAATTATTCTTTAAGATAAAAGCTCTTAAAGCCTTTCAGTACTACTCTCTTACACCACTGCGAGCCAAAGAGAAAGGACTGCTTTACTGCATTGATGCCAACTAGTAAAGCCATCAACACGCCATTTAGAGGCTCATAATGTGTGTTTTTTTGTTAATGTCAGCGGCTGTTGTTTCTGGAATTAAAGGCTTGGCGTGTGAATTTTCCGAAGGGGAACGTGGCCCCAATCCCTTTCCCCATTGTTTTATGAAAATTCGGCTGGTGAATAGGGCGCGTAAGGAGCGCTGTGCTCGCTGAGTGATTAGGTGCAGCGTGAAAATGAAGCAGCGTTTGGTAATTGGAATTGTAAAGCAGCCCCAAACAGTGGCCAGCCTCAGCAAAAAAAAACCTGCAGAATTCCCACGATCCCCCGGGACTCAGGCGATCTGCCGTTACTATGACAACTGGGTACTACTGCCAGATCTGCTGAAAGAGCGTGCGCGCGAGAGAGAGGGAGCGCGAGAGTGTGAAAGAGAGTGAGAGAGAGGAAAATAAATAAATATATATATAGCACTAAACAAGAGCAGAAGAGGGATGGCATGAAAGGGAACAGGGAATATATAGACGGATGGTTTTGGAGAATGTGATCCGTTTCAAGGCGCAGTGAATCAGAAGCGCTAGAGGGAGCCTGAGGCACTAACACTAACGCTAGCCTGCATGCTCACTCTGCTTTTTCTCTCATCTTATGAAATCTGTCAAAATCAATGAGAGCAAACAAACTAGATGATGTGTGTGTGTGTGTGTGTGAGAGAGAGAGAGAGAGAGAGAGAGAGAGTGATAGGCTATGCAAGTCATCTGGAATACATTACAGTGAGCGGCCCTGTTTGGACGAGTTGGCTGTGTAGAGTTATTATGCTGTTGTTCTCTCTAAAGGAAGTCCATCACGGTCTGTGCTCATTGCTTTTCCACTTAGTGCCCAGTTAAAGGGCTTAAATCGACTCCTCAGACCTGTACTAAGACTGTGTACTAAGACTGGGAGGTGCTGAAGTGTGTCAGTCATAACATCTAATACATATGAGCTCAATCTCCCAATAACATAGACCAGATAGCAATAGACAATGAAGAACAAGATGAACCTTCTTGTTATCCCAACGGGTATACAGTGGAACGAATGAAGACCAGCATCCCTCCAGAGCCTGAAATGTGTCAGTTCAGCATTGCAGCAATAGACGATCAAGAACCTTATCATTATCAGTGGAACAGACAAAGAGCAGTGTTCCTCCAGAGCCTCTGTGCAACATAATCACCGGCCTGTGTTTACAGGACCACACAGTGCAAGTCACAAATGGGAAAAAAAGGCCACAAATAGAGCAGTTAGACAAGACAGTGTGATGTGATACCAATTACAAGACACAACCGTGAACAGCTGCGAAATACAAGACCGAACAAATAATGTGCAGAACAAGACAGACAGTAAGTTGAGTTGAAAATAAATCGTGCAGAGACTGCAGGGCTGAGTAGTTTAACAATTAAATATAAAATGTAAGAGCAGCATACACTTGTATGCAAAAGTTTGGGCACCCCAGACCAAATGACGTTTTCTTAATTTTCCCATAAAAAATACATTTTATCTCCTTTTTTGCCCATTTTCACTTTCCGCCATAATGTGAATCTGACCTTTGGGTTTTTACATTGTATCAAAATTTGGACCAAAGGAAATGCTCCAAAATCAAGTAGAGATGTTCCATTAACAGAATCAGGGCTGATCCAGACATATGTATTTTGACAGACATATTGTAATGGATTGGACCATTTTAATGGCAGTCCAGTTCCAGTATTTGTTTTACCCACAGTGTTCAGAGTGCCATCTGGTGCCCTCAAGGCTCCATAAAAGGACATTATTCCCAGCCGGCAGCAGTGCGGCAGAAGGTAAATCAAAGAGTTAAGAGTCTGCAGTATGGAGCTATTTTACAGTGGAACATGAAAACAGACCATAATATCTGAACCTTTATAAAACTATCACTGAACCTCTCTGTTTTACTGGCGGGAGAACACAGCGCCTCCCTGTGTTTTAAACCAGCAGAAACAAGTTAAGAAGGTTTTTGCTTCTCCTTTAAAGTTGCAGTTTGGTAGCAAAGTGGACATTCCATCTTGAAAAAATCTGAATTGTTAAGTATATGTTAAACATATATTATTGTATGTTGTTGTACAGCTGGAATATGTGTCTTGTATTTAAAAATGGGCATCAAATATCAATAATCAAAATAATAAATATAATCAAATAATTGGGCTTATATGTCACATTTATTTCAATATGTGAAAATGGAATTTCATATATTCTAATATATGTCATATATTTGAAATCTATAAATTGCCATATGTCAGATTTCTGCATGGGCGAATACTGTGTATTTGCTGAATTTAACATATTGGGGGGGGGGGGGGGGGATTTATGTAGTATATGTACAAAGGTTTTGGTACATCATGTTTTTTTTTTATTCCTTAGTATGTTAAAATCAATAAATTAATAAAAATTTATTACATTCTTCAAACAAAAGTCATATTTGTTTGTTTCTCTGTGGAGGATTTGTTCTCAGATTTTTTACATAGAATGCCAGATGGACCATACCAAAATACAAGAGGACCTGTCATGCTTTTCCAAAATATTGTTCATAAACGGCTTAAGTAGGAGGCAACTTTTTATTAACCACAATCGATATTTATTGAATTGCTAATTATTCTTTTAATTAAATGTTGCTCCTGTGAGACCATGGTTGTTTCTAGCTGATTTATTTTTGTGCCTTCTTGTCCCTTTAATTTTAATTGCAACCTTTGTGTTTTTTTTTCTTAACATTGTTTGATATTAAATCCCCTGGCACACGTGCATTTGTCGTAATTTTTAAATGAAAATGTTTTTCTATTTCAGTCTATATTGAAACCACTGTCAACTACAGATTTTCTGGCTATAATCCTAAACAAATGTAATTCAGTAAATTTATTTGCCGGTCTACTTTTCTGGATTAAACTGCACTTACTGTTTAGCTAAACTGGCTAAACACAGTATGGTGCAGCAGACTGTAAAATTAGATTTTACCTAAAAGAAAAATTTGCACACATTGACTGGCTGGATACCTAGTAATGCTTTCTCAGAGAGAAGATACAGCCAAATTAAAATAGGCCACATTCAGTCCAAAGCCTGGACACCTCTTTTAAAACATTTAAACCTCGTAGTTCTGTAGAATTTACAAAACTACCTGTACATGACTCATCTGGCATTTAGATTCTTACTTAGATTTATATATATTTACAGTCTATATATTTAGTATATAATATTAAATAATAAGACTTTACTTCTTTTTAAAGTTGACAGTCTGTTTTGATTATCATATTTTAAGACTACTATTGAAAATACAATCTATTACAAATTGGACCAGAATACAGATATATGACTTTCAGAGCTGATCAAATTCCAATCCAAACTGCATTCATATCATATAGCATTCATATAGGACATGTGTGTGTGATATCAGGAATCTATTATGGCAGGTCTGTGGACTCAGTAGCTCCACCTTGTGGCTGTCAGAGAATTTACAAGCAGCATGTAACAGTCAGTGTGACAGCATGCTTATTATATTTGACATCATGATGACCCACACATTGTTTTCCACTCTTAAATCCTGCATACATTGTACTTTATGATGTATGACTGATAGTTAAAATCACTTCTCTCTCTTTCTTCTTCCCACTTGTACAGCTACCCTGCAGTGTGTGAGTTTCTACAGACTAATAACCTGCTCTCAGTCATCAGAGCCCATGAAGCCCAGGACGCAGGGTAAGCAAAACACTTTCCTAACCCATACGTCTTTATTGCCCTACATCTTTTACACTACATTTTGAGGGTTTGCACTGCTAATGTTGTCTATAAGCAGTTATTGTTTCAAGTTCCTATTACATTTAATGTGATCCAAAAACATCTCACAGTGTACATAGCATTACATACTATTGGTTAAGATAAGGCTTCTGTAACTAATCTGGCTACGTTTCTTGTCGGTGCTAATGCTTTACTTGTGAGACACTTAAGGAAGCTCTATATAAAGAGATGTGTTCAATTGGCATGGCAAATACAATTAAAGGAACAGTCCTGCCAGACTAGGAAACCCCCTTCTGTTTTTAATGTGGGAGGGGGTGAATTTCCAGTGCGGAAAATTTTTTTTGTCTCTAGTAAGCCATATTAAACAGCCTACTCTCAAAACCTTCTGCAAAGTAGTTGTAGTTGTCCCAAAGCACCTCCCACCTTCATCATGCATCACTAAAAAAGGTTTTAGTCTGCCGGGAGTGCCCCTTTGCGCTGTGGGTCCCTTAGAAAGTTGTCTCTCTAAACTAGCAACTTCTAGTGTCTTAAAGACTTTTAATTTCTTAAAGTCTTTTCAGTGGGCGTCAATGTAAAAAGATTTACATGTGGACCAGTTCTTGCACTTATGGGTCAGTAATGGACATTTTAGATTGTGTTTGTGCCCCAAAACTACCTGGCTAAACAGACTGGGCCATGATGCATTTGTCATCTGGCATTTCTTTTTTTACTCAGTCATTGACCAATGGAAGTTACTGCTAATTACTGACACTAATAAGACTTTACTTCTGTCTAAAGTTCACAATCAAGTTTCAAAAGGTTTGAGTTAACAGGCTATTACAAATTGGACCAGAATACTCAAAAGTACTTTCAGACTTTCTTATTTTTTAAGTCATTTTGGAGCATTTCTATTGGTCCACAATGTAAAGAACAGCTTCCAGATGCAAATGTCAAACATGGCACAAATGGAGATGCAAGGTTTTTGTGTGACAGCAACAACATATTGTGTGTACTACAATGTATATGTCCACAAACTGCCTTAAGGCAAATTGATGCATTTGCATTCCTGGCATATACTACACCATAAGCTGACACGCACCTCCTTAGAAATGTGTAGAAACTGTGACGACGCAGACCTCAACAACTGTGATTGGTCCTTTTGGTATTACCCTACTTTTTAAATTCTGCTGGTCGAACATGGATCATGGATTGGACATCTCAGGCTGATGTGAGATAAATGGTTTCGTATGACGAACCAAATCATCAAAGCTACCTGCTTTTCCTCCTCCATGTCTCTCATTGGGGTTGCAAAAAAAATTTTTTAAGTAGTTTATTTTGCTAGAGGATGATTCAGCAAAATCTCCCCCATCCCCTAACACCCCCCAACACCACCAGAATGTCCCTAGCACTTCGGAAATCGAAACCAAGTCTACGTTTGTATGAGAAGCCGTGTGAGTAACCTCACCCTGTTCGCTGTGGGTGAGGACAAAACCACAAGCTATTAGTTGCCGTGTTATTTGCTGTACAATGCTGTTGAGAAGAGACCATCCCTCATTTATTTAATTTCTGCTTAAAATGTCCATTATATACGATTAATTTATTTCTCAGTGTCAGGAAACGGACTGAAAACACCAATTTGTCATGGAAAAGAAACAGAAGCTTCAACCACTAACACTAATATGGGATGTTTGAGTGTTTAGTGCTCCACCCTTTATCTTTAGGTGTCTTAGTTGGTTCTTTGAGCGATGGCATAGAAGAACCACTTTTGGTTCCATGTTTAGTATAAATGTGAGTGTAAAGAATCTTTATAAAGGTCTAAAGACCCTTCTCTTGATGTAAAGTTCTTCACTGTCACACATCTCTATTACTAACATCTATTTCTACCAAATGTAGTTCTTCTGTGGCATTACTGAAATAACCATTTAAAGCACTTCTATTTCTAATAGAGCAGTAAGAGCTTCATGATCAGTTCCACATTCTTTCAGACCCACAGTGTTGAGGTGTCTTCACACAGTGGGAAGATAGATAGAAGCACCTGTAGAAGTTTTCAGAACTGAAGAGAAAGTGGAGCTTCTTGGTGCAGTGTTGGTGGGCTACCAGGTCTTAGACAGTTGTTATGGGTCCCATTTTCTGTGTATATTTGAATTCCAGTTTTGGAAGCTATTTTTTCTATTTATTGCCTTTTGCCTTCCTCTTCTTTATGCACATATTTCTATCTAATCTTCTCAGAACTTTTGACTGCTATTTAACACTGTACTTTTGCACCGTATCTTATATTTGCAATGTACTATTAATAGAGGAGTGAGTAGTGCTGGGACATCTTAAGAGCCAACAATAATGTAAGAACAAAAAAAACAATGTCTGCGAAACAAGAAGTAATTTCAGCAAACGTGCCTCTGGCTCCACTAATCGTTTCTTACCTTATATCTTACCTTATTAAGTCAGTCTTACAGGCTGTCTCCAGGAAAGGTTGCAAGTGTAATGATTCATCCCTTGCTGCAAATTAGGTTTATTAGCAAAATATACGTTATATATAAAATATACGTTTTACCCAAACCAATCAAACAAAACAAAATGAAATAGCTCAACACAACTAACTTAAGTGCTTTCTCCTCCTTCAACGCAAAATGCTAATCTTAATGACGATTGCAGTCTCAGAATTCATCAACCCCTGAACAGAAGCTATCATAAGACTTGCCAATTAAGTTAAATTGATTAAGGTAAATCACGGCCCTCATTAGCTGCATCAGGTGTGCTTGAGATAAAACACATCAAATACCTGGACTGGCTAGGGTGCATTTTGAGAAATATGGTTAGTCAATGAGTCGTGACAGTTGTTCAGAAAGTTCAGCACTGGAGACCTGCAGAGTGTGGAGGGCAAGATGGATTCAATCAATTATTAGGCAATCCTAGTAGAAAGCGCCATGCCTTCTGTGAGGAAGCTAAAGTTTTGGCGTCACTGGACCTTCCAACAGGATAGTTATACTATACTAGAATATCATAAGTCATAAGAATATAATAAGTCCACCAAGGCTTGGTTTCATAAGTAACCCTGGACAATTCTGGAGTGATAAACTTGGAGGCCAGGGGCTCAGATTCATCATTAATCCTGCCAGAAGCTGATGTCTGGCTATGCATCATGTTTACAGCAGGTTATATAAGCAAAAGGGTGCTCTACTAAGCACTAAAGACGCTTGTCATGAAAGGGTTGATTTGTGTTGAATTAGGAGAAAGCGCTTGTTCTACTAGCTAGTGTTGAGCTATTTAAGTTGATCTTGTTTGATTGGTTTACTGCTAACCGCTGAAAGTTTTGAATGCAACTATCACAGTAGAATGCATTCGCATGGAGAGTTCACATCACTATGGAAAGACCCAAGCAGTACAAATATCTATACATGTTCAGTTTTGGTCAATTCATGCTCTCAACATATGTGTGTAAATGCAATGACAGCATTGAGAAATCACACCATTAAAGGGTTAAAATAGATTGAAGGGCAGAAATATCTGCTTATGTGGCTGCTTTCTCATTGGAAGTTGCTTAGAAGCTTCTGGGTACTTTCTATCTGGGCATTGCCTTCAGAGACTAGGCCTGGCACCAGGGCCCCAGAGCAATACTCATTTTACATCTCCATTATAACCAAAATAACCATAACAATCTCACCTATGACTGACCCAGCCCTGCAGAAATGCTTCAGTAGAAGACCGAGTGCGTTAGAGCTTAAAATATCTCGATCAGACCTGAGTATGTGAGGAGGACATGCTGGGTTCGGACATTGTTCCTCAGATACTATTTGTGGAGCTTGGGTCAGGTTGGGACTTCATTTTCAGGTCTGTCTCCTCTTACAGCTTTTGGCCTGAATTTACTCCTGCTTTAGATTAGTTTTTTGTCTACAGGAGTTCCTGACACCTTACTTTCATTAGTCTTACCTTCAAGAAGGTTTGGCACACTGGTGTCACTCACACAGGTCGACACAAGCAGCAAAAGAACACCACATTATGGAAAGTTTTAAATGTATTGATTTTTAAAAGGATACTGTGAGGTCTGTGCACCTGAGACTGACTTTACTGACAGACTTTTACGATATCACAAACATGAACCCATTCAGCTACTCCAAATTGCACCCATTGCTGATGTGCAAATGCACACACACAGTATATCTAGTGCCTGCAGAGAAATATTGCCAAAAGAATAGGATAAACATGAATCTATTGGCACCATCCCTAATGCCAGGCTTGGGCTAGAGGGGTAGAAAGCCCCCCAGCTTTGAGCTGTGGAGCAGTGCAGCTGTGTTCTTTGAAATGATGGTTGGTGCTCCATCCAATACCTTTAGGAGGAGTTGGACAGTTAATGATAAGGTGGGGTGGTGATAATCCAACATCTTGACCTCTCTAATGTTCTTGCTGCTGAATGCAATCAGATCCTGACATTAATGCTCCAGAATCTAGTATAAATCTCTCCCTTAACAGTAGGTACAGTTTCTCCAACAAAAGCAGGATGAGCAATGAATGAGTAGGTGCCCCAATAAGAATCTCTCTTTCTGAACAAGAAAACAGAAGAATAGCAATATAAGCCACGTGTGACACGTGTTTCAGGAAAAACATAGTGTATCCACAAGAACAAGAAAAGCCAAGGTGTTGCGCAAATCACTCTCCTGTGTTTTCTCTCTACAGTTACCGCATGTACAGAAAGAGCCAGACGACAGGCTTTCCCTCCCTCATTACCATCTTCTCTGCCCCGAATTATCTGGACGTTTATAATAATAAAGGTCAGAATCACAAACAACACTTTATCTAGTGCTACTATGTATTATGCATAATCTGCTAGGTTGCCTCCTAGCAGATTGATAGGTGCATGTGTAACATATCCTAATACCTTAAACTTACCAGCCTGTGCACCTGTCTTGAGCACCTATGGAATGAAAACTTTTTTGGAATGAAATCTTTTTTTTTGTTTCTGCAGCCGCTGTGCTAAAGTATGAGAACAACGTGATGAACATACGGCAGTTTAACTGTTCGCCACACCCCTACTGGCTGCCAAACTTCATGGACGTGTTTACATGGTCTCTGCCCTTTGTAGGAGAGAAAGGTATAAGTGGAGAGAAGCTACACCATCTGATCCTTTAACTGATTTAATTAAATAACGCTTTGTTTAATGTCTGGTCTGGTCCGAGCCTAGAAGTATTTATCTCAGCACTAAAAGATCTACTACTTGTAAAACCATCATATCACATCACAACAGATTCAAGTAAACATAAAAAACATAAAAATAACAAGAATTTCTAATTTGGAAGAAAGTAGTTGAGATCTTGTAAGCGAGTTTGTAGAACAAAGCTCATAGTTATGTTCAAGTACATCACCAGCTCACGTGATTTACCAAACCAGATTTTGCCTAACTAGAAATAATCCTAGGCTCTCATGAGGAGAGCTTTGGATATGTTTTAATGAACTCAGTGATGTATAACCATTAATTTCTCTCTCTCTGTACATATATGTATATATATGTGTGTGTGTGTGTGTGTGTGTATGTATGAACCTAGACTTATGTATTAGATTACACTTAAGCAATACAAAGTTACTAACTAACTATCTAGGCTTTTTTTATTAAGGTATTGAGCAAATATAGAAGCTTTGAACTATTTTTTCAATATTATGTATATAAAACAATTTATCAGGTCTCTGCCTTGCTTCAGTCTCATCTAATCCAAAGTCTTGGTCTTGTTATGTGTAGGTTTTTGTTTTTTGTCTTCTCAGCTACAACACTAAATGTGATGCATTTATTTGACCTGTATGTGCTTTTTTTTATTGAGTTTACATTTTTACATTTTTTTGGTTATTTTGTTCTTTTTGTTCTGCATGAGATGAGACTACATGTGAGTGATAACACTCACATATTCAGTGATGTGTTAGGTGTGGCAGGAGACCATTAGAATCAATGCTTAGCATCAAAATTAAAAATTCATACTTGATCTTCATTAGCTCAGCACTCAAACGCCAGCCCTATTTTAAAACTCAGCAAGAGCAGCTGCTCTGACAGCTTGGAAGAAATTCCACAAGATAAGAACCTCATTGCTCTCATCTACTTTGTACACTCCCTTATGGTGTAACACTGACTTTCAAATACAAATACTGAGAAAAAATTCATGCAGTCATCCAGAACAACACCTTTATTTCGCTTTCACATCACACACTGTATTGGGAGTAAACCATTCCCTGAATATCTGCAAGGTACGCCCATCATATGTTCAAAATGCAAGCAAAAAGAAAATATGCTTCATCTTATCCTATAATTTATTCTTCTTCTTTGGATCTCCACTTTCCAGAAATGTCAGTCCAAAATGAATAGGTTAACTTTCCTATCAGATCAAAACAATATCTGTACCAACTTCTCATTTACTCATACTGTTCTACTGAATTCTAGACACAGATTCTTGAGAACAGATGTAGCATGACTAATAATACCAGACTGCAACTGATTCAGTACAAAGTAATTCACAGGGAACACTAGTAAGCAGTATGAGTATATTTCACCCCAGACAGCCATGAACATACCTTGTGGTACTGCATACCCATTATACACTTTTGGCATCCATCAGTTAACCCCACTGCTGAACCACCCTGTCACACTATCCCCATCACAATAGTGATATAATTGGCAATTTGTGAAACTACAGAAAACACTAAATCAACTAGAAAACAAGGGAAACCGTCACTATCACTCGCTGGAAAAACCACAGAATTCACAGAACATCTGACTCATCATAGATATGTCACACTCACAGCCATACCACATGCAAATTGCAGAAACATGCACGTACATACATTAAATAATGGTATAGTTTATAACAGCTTTACTTACCACATACATACATTGGTACATGTACACTGATCAGCCATAACATCAATACCACCTGCCTGATATTGAGTAGGTGGTGTGGATGTTATGTCTGTAACAGTATGTGTGTGGTAGTGTGTGTGTATATATATATATATATATATATATATATATATATATATATATAGGTGTGGCACTCAGTGCATACAGTGAATAATCCATAGACCTTGCAGTTTAACCTGAGGCCTCTGTGTTGTTATCATATAGTCTGTCAGGTTAATCCTGTTATTCCATCCGTGAGAGTACAGTGTCTCCAACCATTCGACGCCTTGTTTAACACTGAACTCTTTTCAGCATCTCAGTCTGTAACCTTTCTGCTTTGACCTCTGCACAGTGACGGAGATGCTGGTGAACGTGCTCAGTATCTGTTCGGATGATGAACTCATGAATGACGGTGATGAGATCTTTGATGGTGAGGACAAATTCAGTGTTCACAAATGCCATTTTTCTCACACACTCTATTCACACTCACAGACGACAGCACATTTTTCACAACTCCAGGCGTGCAACTTGTTTTCTGCTTAGTATTCAAAACAAGCCTGTTTGGGTTGTAGTACTGGCCAGCAATACCACATATTTAGTGAATTTGACCTACACAAAAAAAAAAAAAAGAAATTAAGCCGTGTTTTGACCCATTCCTTTGCTGGGCCATCATTGTTAACAAAAATGTGTCACTTTTTTTGTCAACATCCTGGTTTTAAAGTCAAATAAAGGAAAGTTATGAGATTGTGGATTAAAGACTAGAGACCTCTATATTTACAAAAGTATTGGGACACCCCCTCCATGTGCAGCTCTAACAGCAGGTTTGGAACTCTGAAGTTATTGAATCAGCAGAGCGTTGGTGACTTGTATGTGTCTCAGCACATGGCGACCTCGCACTGTAACTTTATGTGGTCTGACAGTTGATTGCTGAGTTGCTGTGTTTCCTAAAAGCTTTCACTGTTCAATAATACCACTCACAGCTGATGGTGAAATATCAAGAGGGGAAGACATTTACTTGGTGCATCGATAAAATCCTATTGCAGTACCACGCTGGAGTTCAGTGAGCTCTTTAAAACCACTTATTCTTTTACTAATGAGCACAAAGGCAGACTGCATGGCTAAGCGCTTGATTTTCTACACCTGTGGCAATAAGACTGAATGAAACACCTGAATTCATTAATATACAATATATTTGGTTATGTAGAACGAACTAATGAAGAAAGAAGCCAGATAGCCAACGTTAATGCCAGGCAGCTTAATATCACGATTTTTACATCTGGATCAGTGGATTTCTTTTTCGGTATGGTAGGGATTCCCAGTGGCTGTATGCTGGGTACTGTAGTGAAAGATTAAATACTAAATGTTACATAAAATATTAAACTTTAGGTTTTGTCTGGAATGCCCCTTAAATCTGAAACATTGCGAGTGCAGAGCTATATTTCATTAAACATCTAGATAAATTTCACCCTGTCTCACTTATTTACTGTCCCTGTATGTTACTGTTTATTTGTATGTGTGTTTATTTTTTATTTTGTTCAGCCAATGCTGCGGCAGCCCGTAAAGAGGTGATCAGGAACAAAATCCGCGCCATCGGCAAAATGGCCAAAATGTTCTCAGTCTTGCGGTGAGTATTCATTCTGTGTTCAGAGCCAGAAAAAGGGCAATGACTGTCCTGACTGGGCCATGTATAAGCTTTGTAGCTCCACCATGACTATGGATTGACAGTGCACTAACACTGATGTATGTATAAACCACAGCAACACCACTGATATACCAGGTCCAAACACACTACCATGACACTGCCATGAACATACCACTTTGTGATACTCCTACATTTACGTCATGCTCATTTTAGTCCTGTGCCTTTTCTGTTGCATACCTGTATTACGCCACTCACAAAACTCTGACCTATACTGGTTCAGTCCACTAACCCTGTAACATAATGCTGATTTGTCCAATATGGAAGGTGTTTCTGATAAAATGGTCATTGACTGGAAGTACTGGGAGTATTATATTTAATGTGTTTTTGCTGCCTTGCAGTGAGGAGAGTGAGAATGTGCTGACCCTAAAGGGCCTGACCCCAACTGGCATGTTGCCCAGTGGAGTTTTGTCTGGTGGAAAGCAGACCTTACAGAGCGGTAAGCACCAGAAACCTCAACAGCCTGAGTCAGATGGAACACCACTCTCTCGACCTCTCTCTCGACCTCTCTCTCTCTCTCTCTCTCTCTCTCTCTTTCTGTCCCCCGTCTCTTTTTGAACTTCTGAACAATCTGTCCTTTATTTCTTACTTTGGTCCCATCCTCTCTCTCTCTCTCTCTCTCTCTCTCTCTCTCTCTTTCTGTCCCCCGTCTCTTTTTGAACTTCTGAACAATCTGTCCTTTATTTCTTACTTTGGTCCCATCCTCTCTCTCTCTCTCTCTCTCTCTCTCTCTCTCTCTCTCTCTCTCTCTCTCTCTCTCCCTCTCTCTCTCTTTTAACACCTCTGCCACTCTCTCACACATTTTTTCCCCTGATTCAGATACAGAAACATTCTAACACGCACAGATATACGCACAGAAGCACAGACCACTACTAACCGCCTTAGCGGTGCCGCTAACGCTAACTGCTAACTGCCCGGCCTTGGCGGCGGACTGGTTGGGGGGTCGTGCTGCGTGCATGGCTGCCACAATAACGCTCCCTCCACCCCTCCTCTCTCTGTCTCTCCGTCTGTCTGTCTCTCCGTCTGTCTGTCTGTGCCTTCTCAGCTACCATCGAGGCCATAGAAGCCATCGAGTCAGTTGAGGACGGAGAAGGTAATCACCAGCCGGCCTCTCTCTCTGTGCTGCTCAGAGGTTGCATAGCCACCGCTGAACTCGGCTAGCTAGCTAGCTACATGCCGTCGGCTAGCTAACTCAGCTTGTGGTCGCTATGAAATGGTCGGGGGGCTGCGTCATCTGATGTTCCCACTTTCAGTGTCATTATCATAGACCAGACAGATCATTGCCTCCCTCACACACTTGAAAAAACACACACACACATATTTTTGGAGCTTTAGCTCTAATAAATGTAAATGCTCGCGCTGAGGCCTGACTGCGCTCTGCTCTATTTCATTCCCCTGCCTCACACACATACACACATACAGTGGCATGTAAAAGTTTGAGCACCCCTGGTCAAAATCTCTGTCGCTGTGAATAGTCAAGCAAGTAAAAGATGGCCTAATGTGCAAGGCATGAAGTTAAAGATGACACGATTCTTTTACATTATTTTGACACTTGCATGGTCAGTAACACCTCATTTGACAAGTATCACAGTTAGGAAACTCTATTTTAGCAAGCTTTTAGCTTTCGATTCTTGTTTGCAGAATTTTCTGCCATTCTTCCATGCAAAAAAAGGTCTACTTGTGTGAGATTTTTGCATGCATTGCTTTTTTGAGGTCTGTCCACAGATTTCCAATTATGTTTAGGTTGAGGGACTATGAGGGCCATGGCTTATGTGCTTATGTACCACTCCAAATCTTCCTGAAGGACTTTCTAGCAACCCCCTAGGAGCAGTTCTCTCATTTTTCTTGGTCCTCCACTGTTCCTGTTAACTACAATGTCTTAATTGAATTACATACTGAGGAAACAACTACCTGAAAATGCTTCTTCTCATAGCCTTCTCCTGCTTTGTGGACATCAGTTACTTACATATGAAAATGGCCTGCTGCCTTGAGAAGCCCATAGCCGCTAACTGTTGAAACCAGGTTTAAGGAGTCTGAGTTATTAAATCTTACAGTTTACATGACCTGGCCTTTCCAGTTATCTGAGATCTGTAAGTGACCATACTATTGCACTTAATACACTTAAGCACAAATAATAAACTAATTTTTTATGCTGCTTAAAATGGTAAAAAGAATGTGTTCATCTTCTATTCACCTAACTGTTCACCATAACAGAAATTCTAATCAGGGGTGTCCAAATGTTTGCAACTTTTGCCACTGTACATACATACACATGCATATACACAAACACACACATCCATCACAATGAATCTGCAGTAAGCATGAATCTGGGACATGGGGATGAAGGGGTTATATACCCATGGCTTTTAAAGATGTCCCAGAATTGACCTATTCATGCTCAGCCCACAAATAATGCTTTCATAGCTGCTGTTGCGACATTGGACAAGCTTCACAAATGCTGACAAAAGTGTTATTCAGCAAAAGTTATATATTGTTACTCAGTGAAGTTTTCCACTAGTTTCAGGTGCCATTTATTTTTATTGGGGCCCAGTATCAGTATTTTTTTGTAACTAATAGTGGTATCGATACAGTCCCAAATTCTGATAACCAACAGTTTCTCAATCTGATTTCATATTTAGTTTAATGTTTATTTTAATTTTGTACTTAATTTTGTATTTTATTGTAATTTTGTAATTTTGTCCAATAGTTTTAGTTACTTAATATGACCAGTGCTTACTTTCAGGACAAACAAAAAGCAGAACTGAAACGTGGGGCTACTTATAAACAATATATAGCAAAAACACCTGGGAAAGGAGAAGAAACAACCCAGTTAGAATGCTAATGTGGTGTTTTGGATACAGTTTGTTATTAAAATGATGTTCTATAGTGTTCACAATTATCTAGTGAGCCTGAAGTGCTCCACCATGTGGCTAGTTCAAATCCCAGTGATGCTATGTGACCATAAATGATTTTAGGATTGACTTTGGTGGGCTATCACGTGTTAAGGGATAAACCTCTGATTGAAAGGCTTGAAACCAGCTCTATCGAGTTGCTAGCCAGCTAAATGGCCAGTAAAATTAATAACAAGTAGAACAGAGTAAATATAACCTTTTTCATTTGAGATTAACAGACACTAAATTACATAAATTAAGTCCAACCTATAAACGGGAGCTATGAAAGAATGCATTTAGGGGCAGAGCTTGATCAGGTCAATTTCAATCCTGCCCAAAAGTAAAAGTAAACAGCAACCCAGCCCTGCCCTGCCTCACAATTGCTACGTTTGTGATTGGTCCCCTATGAGTAGGTGACCTATGGGGATCATGTGACCTCTCCTGAACAGGGGTGTTCATGTCATAACACAATGCAGAACGCTTTCTGTTGTGCTAATACTGTGTTGTGAATGCAGCCCCTGGAGAGCCGCCTTTCACATCATCTCTGCCATGTTTCCATTAGAATAGACCAAACCAGACATGATCAGACTCAAAACCTGTAAGTCTCTCATAAACAACAACAACAAAAAAAATCTTATTCAGATTTTCCAAAATACTTCTTAGCAGTGTTTGTGGTGAGGAGCTCATTTCTAATGGAAACATCAATGGTAACAGTGTTTGTGGTGAGGAGTTCTTTTCGAATTAAAAAGTTTGTGTGAGTTACTTGGGTAATATTTTATTTGAAGGTTACCTACATAGCTGCACATGCTTAAGCAATGAACGGCACACTCATAAAGCAATACTTGAGTAATAATGAACAGCTTATACTAGTAATTGCAGAATGCAGAGTTTGATGAGTTATGGAAAGTGAGGATTCTCTTGCTAGCAGAGAATTCTGAGGGGGAATCTTCCTCTATTCCAGAAACACAGCACAGCAACAGCTTATAACAATTATTTGCGCAACTGACAGATTTAGTATTTCATTTTTATAGGCCAATCAAAACTAAGAACATTACTAGATAGTGAAAGAAAGAGGTTGGTTTCTCACAATCAGTTTTCTAACAGATGGATAAAGAGAGTTCATTTGTGGAAATTGGCATTAAAAGCAACCAAAACAGACTCTTCATATTTAACCTTAGTCTGTAACTGATGTGAAAGCATTCATTTCTGTTAATTGTTGTAACTGCTATGAGAACTGAGCCTACATCTTCTAATTACAAAGCAAGTGGCAGTCAACAGAGACCAGGCACTATGTGCTATTATAAAGTCAAGTCAAGCACAAATTATGGTCAACGGTTTTTAGAATGCTATCTAAATATACTAGAGTTGAGGTCTCAGAAGGAGATTTTTGGACAAGACTTAAATTTGCATAGAAGGTATGCATGTGACTTCACAGGTGGCGGGAGTCACTGCAGAGTCAGTCCACTGAATGGCAAAAAGACTGACGGAGTGGCAGCGTTAGCGTTCAGTGTGAACTGACTGTACAAACAGATTCTGCAAAGATTCAAAAACTAATGGAGTGCTGCAATTCACAGAAGCAACTGGAATCCAAGCACCTAAACATGTAGGAGCTCACTGTATGGCCAAGTCACGCTCTGAAAACAAATGGGCAATAAAAGCCCACAGTAGTTGCAAATTTAGCGCCATGCTAAGTCCGTTTAAAAGAAGCAAACAAACCTGGATGAGCCAAACTGCTGAATGTGTCTTAAAATAGTGGAAACACTCCTAAGACCAATTACTCGACTCTGTCTCTGTGCTTTCAGATATGAGGTTTTATCCTCTAAAACAGGTGTGATTTGAGCCTCAGTTAGCTAGACGTTCCTGGAAATATTGTGTTCATGGACCATTGAGTCTTTGGTCATTTGGATGGATCAATTTAGAGTCCTACTAAATTTAATCTAAGCAGATAATTGCTTGTTTCATTTATGGTTTGCCCCTACTAAGTGCTGCCAGGTAGCAGTATTCTTTGCCACTCAGTTGGACTAAAGAGGGCGTGCGTGTCCCAGCAGTTATAGTTATAGTGATGCTGCCTAGGCCCCCGACAGGGGTTTGCTTTTCTGAATTTGCTCGTCTGAAAATGACATAATACATTTTATGCAGTAGATAACATTGAATGGGCATAAGGGCACCTAAGCGCTTACATTTATAACTCACGTAATTCAACTCATGCAACCTCATTTATTTCCTAAAGCATCTTGTAATAACTGGCATCATCAGAAAAGTATTGCTTTTTAAGTAGAGTATGCTGTGCTTATGCATGTGTTATGAAACCACTATGTAGACAGCCTTCAAATAAAGTGCATTACTTAGTAGTAGATCGCTGCGAAACTTTGGAGATCCATGGAGGTGTGTAAAACAGTAGCTTCCTTTACAGCTGGCCTCGGCTGTCACAGATTTACCTCATGCAGCGTGTGCGTGTGTTAGCATGTGTATGTGTGTATTATGTGGACTTTACATAAGAGAATGAATGTGAGTGTGAATGAGCAGATGACTTGAGTGTGAATGAGTTTATCTGTGCAGCTGCTTACACTGTCATGACTGTGTGGAGAGATTTCTGGTTGCTGTTTTTATTCTTTTATCTTCTTTTGGTATCATTTCTATCAGTTCCTCATTCCAGTTACTTCCTTCTTTCTCTGTCTTTTGGTTTGGTTACCCTGTTGCTCACAGTTGGCCTAGATAAGATGAAAGATGATAAAATATCATGAAAGATAAGATGCTCATTGGTTCCCACACTGTTAAAAAAAAAAACGCATTAGAATTAACCTGATTTAATTGAATTAAATGTGCTCTGGTAATGATTCTCATGGATTTTACACCTCTTCACCAAGTCTTCACTGTCTTATCAGCGAAGCTGTGAAAACTGTGGATACTGATGCTCATTTCATATTTGCAGCTGGTTTATGATTACCATATACATCACATAAACCCTAAAAAGCCCCCAAAACTCTGGGTGCTTGTGCCTTTAAGCAGAACTGTAAGGTATTTCTGCATAGGTTGCAGTTTTCCTAACACTTACAAACTTTGTTGAAGTGATACACAATTCTAATCTAGTTCACCCTTACTGAGAATGGACAAAGGTCAAACTTAAAGCATGTTATAAAACAACATTCTGGTAGATAGTATGTCATACAGAGTCTGTTTACACCTTGCGCCACCCAGCATTTTCAGTGATCGGATTTCACTTGATCACAAAAAGAGCCAGATAAACACCCCCAGGACACATTGAGATGGGATTCCAGGTCTCTTAAACCACATTCGGAGATGGGCAGAGACCTCATGATGGGAGACATGTTCATCTGAGTTTTTTTATTTTATGCAAAATTGTTTTGGGGTCTTGCTGGATGGCCCATTATTCTTTATTATCACATTCTCATTGAGCTAATTATTGCTATAAAATATTTATAGCAACATTACACTCATTAGACACAAAAATGAAGGTGCTTCAAAGGGTTCCATAGAAGAACCACTGTTGAGTCCATTAAGAACAAAAAAAGAACCCTTACATTACCACTTACTATTTACTGTACCAGTACACCAGTACATGCAGTCAGGAGAATGGGTCACCCCCCCCCCCCCCCCCCGTGAGTCTTGGTTCCTCCCAGGGTTTCTTCCTCCAGCTCTGAGGGAGTTTTTCCTTACCACTGTCACCTTTGACCTATGTTTAATGTTTTGTTGATCTTTTGTTTCTAGATTTGTTAAAAATCTTTGTCAATTTTGATTTGATGTATTTTCGATACAGGTAAGTAAAAAAGCGGCTTATCTGGTCAGAATGTGAATGGAATCTATCCTAAATGTATCCAGATGTCATGGCGGATTAGGCCAGACACAGAGGGATGAACACTCACAGAAATGGGTCCAATGCAAGCAGTTTATTAACAAAACTCAAGAGAATACAAACGGGCAAAATAAAACAGACAAAGCAGCGGCTACAGGGCATTGACGTGAACACAACACAAACTTGACAAACAAGAGGGCAAAAATAAAACAGACCTGAGACCGGGGGTTTCACTGGGGGACCAGCTACTTGGCAAGAATGGCTAGGCCAACCAAACCTGGCAGAGCTGCATGAGCGTGGGTCGCCTAGCTGGAACGAGAGTTGTGGGTATATCTTGGCTGAGAGCAAGTGAGCCTCGCTGAGTCCTTGAATGGCCGGGTGGCCTGCTCGCGAACGAGGACATAGATCAGAAGCTGGCCTTAACACACCGTGGGCAGTAACGGGAACCTCTCAGGCTACCTCAAGGTTCCAAGCATGCAATTCTCGGCCTCGGACTAAGCGCTGAGGCTCCCCCAGTACCCCCAGATCCTAGGTGAAACACATGAACATGAAACGAGACACTGAATCGACACAATGAACCAAACATGAAAACAAACGAGGCAAAAGTCGGAATCGGCCCGGGGAAGGGCGTGATACCGAGGGGCTGACACCAGATACATTTCAGATGTGAATCAGTTGTTAATGCAAAGTATAAACAAACTCACAGTGTCATTAATCGTATACACACGTCTACTTGAGATTAGGCCTATAGTTTGTAGGACACTTAATGATGGATATAAACTTCAGTTACTGCTTAGTTAGGTTTGGCCGCTCGCTCCCGCACAAGCATTAAAGCACATTATCACGACATGATTATAACGACACTGGAGTTCATTTAAAGGTGTGGGGTGAGAGAGCTGCCCAGAATGTGTGGACGTGTTACAATCATCTATTTTTGTTACATTTATCTGAGGCAGGGGGCGGGTCTAAGATTGTAAATGTCAGTCACTGTCTGACATGCAGTGATTCCAGCCTTCCTGAGCAGAAAACTTCTCCCCTTCGCTGCTGGGTAAAGTTACAGTGTGGGATACTAATATAAACCAGATCAGTCGCTCAGAATGTAAACTCGGCAACATGTAGAGCAGATGTTTTGCAAAGGGTTTTGTTCATTGTAAAAGAGCCGTTTTGGTTTGGTTCTAAAAGGACTTTGTGTGTGTGTGTGTGTGTGTGTGTGCGTGTGTGAGTGTGTGTGTTGTGAGAAAACCATAAAACCATTCTGATTGCAAGAGTTTGCATGTGGACTAAGTGAGCTGTTCATTCTTAAAATTCTTTTTTCAGCCTCATCATTTTTATTCTAATTTTGTCTTTGGCTCTCTCTGTCTCTCTCTCTGTCTCTCTCTCTTTCATTCTCTCTCATCCTCTCATTCTTCATTCTTTCTCTCTCTCTCTCTCTCTCTCTCTCTCTCTCTCTCTCTCTCTCTCTCTCTCTCTCTCTCTCGCTCTGTCTTTCTGTCTCTCTCTCTCTGTCTGTAGCTATCCGTGGTTTCTCCCCGCAGCACAAGATCAGCAGTTTTGAGGAGGCAAAGGGTCTGGACCGGATTAACGAGCGGATGCCCCCTCGCCGTGACGTGGTCAACAGTGTGGGCCTGTCCATGGGCCGCATGAACATGGCCGAGTCCAACGGCACCGACGACAACAGCAATATCCAGTGACTCCTCTTCTCTCTGCATCCTCCTCCCCATCCTCCTCTTCATTCTGTTCCTCTGTCTTCATTTCCACTCTCCCTCACTCCATATTCCCTCTAAAGCAGACACCCCCCCCCCCCCCCCCCTCCATCCGCACTGCCGCTCCTTCTCTCTTTCTCTCCGCAGTAGACAGACAGCTGTGGTGCACAGAGTGGTCCTGAAAGCCCACTGGACAGCCACTTTCACAAGCATTTCACAATGCAAATTTACAGCTAGAAGAAGGAGCATGTCTTAATTCAGTGGGCTTCGAAAGATGGTCTTTTCTTGTATGTGTGTGTGTGTGCGCATGTCTGTAAGTGTGTGTTTTTATGGGCGAGAGAGCTGGAGAAAGAGAGAGAGTGAGTGCGTGTGGGTTGCATAATGACATATTAACTGCAAACTGATAATAGGATGGCGGTGCGCTTTTCTCTCCGATGAATAGGGCTGTTTGTGTGTGTGTGTGTGTGTGTGTGTGTGTGTGTGTGTTTGCGTGTGGGTGGGTGAGTTGTGTAATTACTTGGTAAGGAAGTAGGTTTTATCACTAAAGGACAATTCCTCTTTCTTTTTCTGCCTGCCACTGCAGTTCATGCTGAATATAGAGCCTCAGTGCTATGTTCATTTAATGTCAGAGGAGTGTGAGTATCATATGAGTGTGTGTGTGTGTGAGTGAGTGTATATGAGTGTGTGTGTGTGTGTATATATAAATATACTGTAACTTATGAGCATTTACTTTCACAATCTCTAGCTCTTCTACCATGTTTTGCTACTAGTATTTAACAGATTAGTCTCAAGTACTCTTCACTTAATACGGGGTGACTTTGGCAAAAAGACTTTTCAGATGTATTCGCAATGCAGTCTTTGAGCCCCCCTCCACCTCTGGTTAAAAGCCCCCCTTAAGCCCATGTTCAGTCGTCTGCTGTACTGCGATGTTCTCTGCTGTCGTTTCGTCTCACTGGGACTTTGCTGCGGCCTCTTTGCTTTAGGACTCTCCGTACTGCCCACTGGACTATTCGCACCCTCTGAAAAAGAGCACCCGTTCATTCAAACCTGAAGGCGGGCGGGTCGGAGGAGAGTCTTGTTTTGGGTACGGCGGCTTATAAATTCAGAAAATTGTGGGAGTTTTTTTTCAGGTTTTTTTTTTTTTTTTTTTTTGAAATGCTGTGGTTTCTCTATGGAAATGGACTGCAGGTCCTGTCACGTCCGGCTGCAAAAGACTGACCACCAAATCATCCAGCTCCACGCGATACCATCGGGATCTTGTTTTTGTACATAAGCCGCAAATATTTTTAAGGGATGATCATCGTTTGTTCTATTTTTGTTTTTTTTTTCGTATTATTTATTTGTTTCTTGAATTATTTATTCCTTAGTTTATTTGTTTGTTTACTGTTGCTGTACATTTCAATTAAGCTCCTGTAAGGTTTGGAAACTTGTGATTTTATTATTATTAATATTACTCTGATTTTTTTTTCTTTCCTCTCTGTTGATGTACAGAAGTCGTTCAATTGTGTGAATGATCATATACTTGTTTGAAAAGCCATCCAGGGCTGATAAAGCATGACTGCATGGGTAACTCAAAAATGTAAAGCAAATACAGGCACGGCTTACCGTGTCCTCACATTTTTAAGGAGAAGTATATTCCCATCATCATTATTCTCAATAACGATAATCTTCTTATTTATTATGAGCTTTCTGCTGTTTTTTTCCACTCTACCCGATCCTCGTTTGGTCATTGTGGTTTACTTTAAATGAAAAACTGAAGCGTTTCATGAGTTCTTTGTGATTCTATCTCGTAATTTTTCTCTGAACTGAGTTTCGGCATTAATATGACTTCCTGACCTACAGACAGTGTAAGCATGCCCCATGGGACAAATCTCTTTTTTTACTCTTGAATAAAATATGCATGAACCTTTTGCTATGTCTTTGGTCTTTTCACTCGCTGTTAATCAATCACACAATGTATCTGTTTTACTCTAAGAAGCGTTCACAGTACAGCAGCAAAGGACACTTACATGTCAGCTATTTCTTCTAAGTTTAACAAAGTCAGTAAATCTGCTTGACATATTAAACTAGCTTGCTAACTAGCTAACAAACTAGACTACAACCTTACTAGCAGTCTGTTTTCTCTCCACTGACAGCTACAGTTGGTAATAAGCTGGCAGTGCATGACATCCCAGTGCCCATTGTACCTCATGCTAAACCTCCTGGTCAATCCCGAACATTAGAAAAATGGAGCCCAGTTTGCTTCAGTGCCTAAAAGATGCCCATTATGCATTTCCCATGAACCCTTCATGCAAAGGAATCTAAACATAACATAATGATAGAAACTAAATATCCCCTCTGTTTAAAATAGAGTACTGATCATAAGGACCATGAAGTGGCAGTTTTCTAGAGCAGTGTTTCTCAAAATTGTTGACTTGTTAATGAGCTGATCACTGTGAATCAGGTGTGCTGGAAGCAGGGAAGGAATCTGACAAATCACATCAGCCTCTATGGCACAGCCAGGTTTTGATTATAATGTGATAAATCGCCACCTTTGATGGCAAAAACGCTCTACTGAATTTATATGACTGGGTGGTTCTCCTTCATTACCGGAAGCACAGCTGACAAAGCAGCACTTTTCAGTGGTGTTTTAGTGAATAATGAGGGAATCACAGTATGTGAGTGTATTATGAGCAGAGTTTAAACGAGCACTTGTAGCTTAAACAAGCAAGTGTTCTTCTGGTATGACTACAAACTTACGTTGATTCACACAGATTACAGGTGTCTCCATTTTTGGCCGTGTTTTAGAGGCGCTGTATGACTTTGTTGTTAATCAGTGGAGATAATCTAGGTTCCGGGGTGAGCATAAGCCAAAATAGTAATCAAAACAGATATATATATATTTAATATATATCTTATATTTAATTCCTCTGCTAGGACTGAATATCACCATAGGTGATCAGGCTTTCTGTTCTGTTGCTGCTCACTTATAGAATGTCCCTCCTGACCATCTCAGGGCACCTCAGACAATTATTAATAATAATAATAATAAAAAAACAGCAGAAAAGTTGAAGACAAAACAGATGGGCACTTATCTCCTACTCTCCACTAAAGATTTGTGGGTTTGGTAAAGGGTAATAAAACTATCAAGCTAACAGAGCTAAAGTGGCTTGAACAGGATATATTCCAGGTTATTAAAGGGGAGGAACTCTTTCATAGTTTTACAGTGCACTCCCTCAACACAAGACAACAGCAGCCAACACCAAACAGCTATATTTAGACCCAGGGTTATAATGGGAGAGTAAAAAACACAAGAAATTTGAACATTTGCTGGTCATATTATCAGAAATGCCTACCATACAGGTGCACTTGTAAACTAGGTGCTGCACAATTCACTGCCCACCCCCATTAAATGCCTTGCCCACAGCCAGGAGTACCAAGTCAGTCCTGGGATTTAAACCCGCAACCATCTGGTTGCCACTCTATTTCCATCACCACTACCGCACACAACAGTGTACTGAAAAATCCTACATATACGTGTTTACACAGATAATCAGACCCCATAATTTGCTTTTATGTTTGAATGAAGCTGGGTCTGCGTCTTAAAGCATAATGGCTGTAAAGTTAACACAGATGTAAACAGAGATAATTCCTCTGTCTAGACCACCTGGTACTTTTAGAGGAAAAATCTGAATGACAACCAGCTAAAAATAGTCAGCAATCACACAAGTACAGGGTGTACACACATGTACAGTCAAAGTGATTTTACGGTAATTGCCCCTCCCACACAAACACACAACCCGACCTGTCTTTCATTAACCAAAGCTCCAAGCACTCCTATAAACACACAAATGCCAGAGGATCTAACCACCTGGTCTCAAAAGGCATGCTCCCATAACTCAGCAAGTGCCTGAGGATCTGGCCACCTGATCACAGAGGCCATTAAAACCAAATCAGACCAGGAAAAATAAGTGACTACAAAACTACAAAAAAGGGAGAGAACATATGAAATCATGAAATGGCAACGAGTAGATGTTGGATGCTGCTGGAAAATGTTAATGACTAAATGTTAATTTCGCCAGGTCCTCATGCTTTGAGTTGAAAAATATTTTTGGAATTTGAAATGGTCATGAGGGGCTTTCCTGTCTGGAGAAGTTCTGCCGTCCGATGCGTTTAAAGTTAGTTTTCCCGCATTCTATAAAGAGTCACATGAGGAGGTCACTTCTCCTGTCTGGAAAAGAGAAATTGTAGATCATGTGCAGAACCAGCCGCTGTGTTTGAGTTATCAGAGCAGAAATTCACACTAAACAGTTTTAATAGGAATTTAGCAGATCCTGGAAAGTGTGACTTACTAGTGAAAGTGAAACTGAAAAGTTGATTCGGCAAAATGAAAGAAGTGCTTCCTGAGTATATGTATGTGTGTATGTGTGTGTGTATGAGTGAGTGAAGAGCAGAGAGGGTGGGAGCAGGATAGAGTCTGACACGCTGAAAAAGAGAAAGGAGGAGAGAGTAAGAGATAGCGAGAAAACAGAGACAAGACAGAAAGAATAAAGAGACAAAGGAAGAGAGTGAGAGAGATAGTGATAAGGTGGAGGCAGAAAAGCAAGAGGTAAAAGAAGTAACAAGGATAAAAACACAAGCTGCTGTAAACGTCTGTTCATTAACCTTATAGACTTCCCAAACAGGCACAACAGCACTCTCAGCCGTTCCGCTGTGATCAGAGGTGAGTTTTAGTCCTCTTTCCATTTCTCCACTACATCTCTGCAGCAAGTTTTCCAGCTTCCAACATGTACATTAGTGTTACATTATATTTTGTAAGTCTTTTTAAGTGCTATTATTTATTTTTTAACTACATACCCAGTTACGTTGCTAGAGTTTGAGGGACACTGGAACAATAGTAGTTGTTTTAGCCTTTGGTTGCTGTGATTATGTACTCTGAGGCTGTTATTTATTTTGCTAGTATCACCCAAGACATATACTAGCTGACTGCAACCTTTATTGTCTTGCAGAGATGTTCACTGTACATAGTGCTAGTACATACATATATACTATATATACAGCTCTAGAGAAACCATCTACAATAGATTTCCCATCACAGAAGAACCACCAGGCAAAGAACCTCTTAAGGCTTCATGTGGGTCTTTATTGATTCTTTGATGAGATCCATTAAGAAGTCCATTTTGGACAATGCATTACACAACACCACAACAGAGGATTGGTACAGTGGTGTTAGTATAGACAGAAATACAGCAGCACTAAAGTCAGAGGGTTCTGTTTCTTCCCAAGCAGACACTCAGGTGTGGCCACAAGGGAAGTGTGAGCTTAGCTTCACAGCCACCTGCAATATGACTCTATACAGAACAGCCCAGTGTTTTTTTTTAAAGATGCTCATTTTCTGGCTTGTTTATTCAAAGCTGAAGTATCAAGGTAGATTGGTCAACAGTATCCATGACCTGGAGATAACTCGAACTCGAATACAATGTATCATTGGTTCATCAAAAAGTCAAATATTGAGCCCTCGTTGAGACTAAACCTGCTAAACTAAGCCTGCTAAACATGGGTGACTGAGTGAATGAGTGAGTGAGTGAGTGAAAGACAGTGTCTGTTATGCCATTATGAAGACTTCAGTAACATGAGATCTTGATAAAACAAATAATAATAAACTTATCATAGCTAAATGAGTGTAAATCGAATTTATTTCTATTGCAAGAGCCATCAATTGCAAGATTTTGTAGGGAACCAAAAGTAATTCTTTTACAAAAGATGTTCTTCAAGTGAAGACTGGGTTCAATACAGAGGTTAAAATGCATGGTCTTTGCCTGGTTAAATGGTTCTTTCTTCTGAAATTACAACATTTATGTAGCTTCAAGAGGGTTCTGCTAACATTATCAACTCAGAGAACTCCTTTGCAGTACTATTAGCTAAGAGTTTATGGCATCACATTAAGAATCCTTTTGGCAGCTTTATGTTTTGAAATTTTGGTCAAATCTGTCCAATTCTGGTATTTCTTTATGTGATTTTCTGCTGATCCTGAGATGATTCCGGCCTCATTGTCCACCTCTAAAATAAGAGCCATTGTAATTTTATCCTTGCTGGTTGAATTTGGATTTAGAAGGACAGTTTGGTTGGAGAAAAGTAGTATAATGTGGTTGATTCCCCATGTGTAGCATTGTGGGTAAGTATAGACTGTTTTAGCATCTGCTGTTAATGTAGCGATTAGAGTCAACATTGAGCAGATGGCACTGAGTCAGCTGAGTCTGCATTAATGGTGCCAGTGGGGCTAGGTATTGCTTTAACCAATGGGGAGGCTTGTTGTTGAGGCTTGTTTTGGATTTATAGTTGTTGCTGTAGTGTATAGAGTCCACATGGAATAGGTGGCACTGATGGACTAGGTACCACCTTAGTCATCAGGGAGGCCTATGTGGTTCTATGGTAATGAGCTTGGAGGGGGGTGGGTCTGGGACTCCAGACTTTTCTGTTGAGCCTTCTGCAGGTTGGCCTTAATTCAGCTAAACACTGATGAAGTGAGTTGCCTACCTGATAACCCCTATGAAGAGCTTGTGAGGTAGTATGTGTCTAGGGATGTTAGAATATATGCTAAAGGAATGGGCTGGGACCTACAGTACTCTTCACCTAAGTACATTATTTTAAACATTTATCTCATTTATCTTTTTGCTGCTAAAAACATAAATACCATAAAACATAACAAGACCTTCTCATATTGAAGGTCATATTCATATCATATTCTCCTGGAGGCCCCCAGCCAGCACGTGAATGTGTTCAGTTCCATCACCAGCTCACCTGATTTACCATCATTAAGCCCTGATTTACCAAACCAGGTGTTGGATGACAACTTTAAATAACACTAGACTCCCGAGAGGAGAACTTTGGAGGTGATTTAATTAACACAGTCATATAAAACCACTACGTTTTTATGTATATATTAATGTTAGTAGTATTATGTGACCTAATTTGCCCCTCTTTAGGTCATTGTGATATTTGAGGGTATTTGTTGATTGCAGTTATATCTTGTTTCAGCGTTCTGTTATTAGTTTCATATATCATATGTTCATACATTTCATTATCTGTTGTAATTCCAGTTAAGCATTTATCATTTCCCAGTTCAAATTCAGACGGCATGACTATGTGTGTCCCAATACTTTTGTTCAAATTATGATCGTAGTCATCTCATGTTGCTGTCTCACAATGCACTGTTTGTTCTTGTGTAATTTGAGCTAGCTGACAACTTATCTTCAAGGTCTCTGATTCTTGTAAATCACGCCTGTTTTGCTCAGGTATATGATACAATCTGCCACGTTAAGCAATATCTGAGCAGAGGACATACCTGCAGAACAGGTTATGTGCTGCACCGCTGCATGAGGCCTCAGGTCAATCATCCTTGCTGTAGATAATGCCAAAGCAAATAAAGAATGTGATCACCACTAGGTAGATGCTTTTAAAGGATTGCATTGGAGAGAGAACATAATTTTTATTCAGGGCACTGCTGTAGCACAATGTGAACACATTAAAAACCAAATCTAATGCAAAATATAAAGGATGAAGTGAAACCAAAAGCTAAAAGCCTACTTTCATTGTGTTGTAAGAGTTACATGAGGTTACTAGCTGAGGGAATGTTGCTATTCTAAAATTCAGCCTTACGCCTGAAGAGATTTTTGTTCTTTTCTTTTTGCTGAGACCTGCTTGCAAATGTGTGATTCTATGTACCAAACACAGATGTACTTTATTTCAGGCTGCTGTTATTACTGTGCCTTTCAGAACTATATATTGTATTGCTCCTTATTCAAATGACACTCCAGCTCAAAGCAGGCCTTATAATGTGCTGTGCAGGAGCTAAACTGCTGTAGGTTAAGTTGGGGAATATCAGCCATCACATTAAAAACACTTGCCTAAAATTATGTAGGTGCCCCTCGAGCTGCCAGAAGAGCTCTGACCCATCGAGTCATGTTCCCCACAAGATCTCTGAAGGCGTCCTATGGTATCTAGCACCACAATGTTAGCAGCAGATTCTCAGCAAAGTGAACTTAAGTGTGGTACGTTGTTAGGTGGGGCCTCCATTGATCACATCAATGAGCCCATGACACTGTTGCCAGCTCACCAATTGTCCTTTCTTGGACCACTTTTGGTAGGTACTGACCACTGCATACCAGACTGCTTTGAGTCAGAGTAGCTCAGATTCTTACGCTTGACCATTTTTCCTGCCTTTTAACAGCTTCAAGAACCTTGAAGAACTGACTGTTCCCTTGCTGCCTTCTAGTGCCATCTTAGTTATGTGTGTATAATTTAGACACACTCAAACACTCATATAGTACACAGTCAGTTGAACGCTTGGCAAACTATTAACCCTGCATTATATAATTAATAATAGATTTGAATAGAAAATACTTTGCAAGATACAGTTGGCCACAACCGTCAAGATTGGAGTCCTCCTGGTTATTACAATCATGCAGGGTTTTAAAAAAAAACCTTTTAGTGTTTAAATATGGTTCTGTTGTTTTTATGGTCAAGAAAAAAAATATATATACAAAAAATATATATATATTAAAATCCACACAAAAAATAATACAGTACCATTACATAACCCCTACATTCTGAGACCAAGCAAGACTTGAACAACAAATAAATATCAAATAAAAATATATAATAATAAAAAATCTATAAATTGAATCTATATCACGGCTTTCTAGGTCTCAAGAGGACGTTGGTGGAAAACTATTTTGTAAATGGTTCTTTATAAAACCTCAAAACCCTTTTCAGTGCAATATATACAGTTTTTTTTTTTTGCTTGCAGTGTTTAAATGTTTTAAGTCATTTGGTTTTGCATTATTTAGGCAAGTGATTAGCACAATGCTAATTGGTGTTTAAAAGCCTCTATTACTAATTAGCCTTGTAGCTCCTAAAGATGAAAGCTTTACACGCCAGGCAGGTCTTGACAGGTGGACAGTATTTTGTGAAAGGGGAAAATTGTGTACATGCTCCTTGGTGTTTATAATCTGTTAACTGAGAAATGTGTAATGTGTGCAGACAGAGGTGCTGATGGGAGAGGAGCATGTGGTTCCGCGGCCTCGGGGGTGGGCTCCGGCCGCATGTGCAGTGGGGTTGGGTCTCATAGCACTGGTGTTGGTCAGCCTGCTGGACCCCAACTTCATCAAAGGAGCGTGTGAACTTGCTGCACTCTCTCTGAGCCTGGGTGCGCTGCTGCACAGCCTGTGTCTGCTCACAGAGGAGTTGCTGTTCCATTCGCAACAAAGGTGAGACAGCCTGTGTGTGTGTATGTGTGTTTGTTGAATTTTTAGTCATTCTGGTTTTGTAGGATCCTACTGCTAGTGTCTGTTTGGTATGCAGCATGCTGATAATTCCTTTTAGAGTGGTATTTGTTAGCAGTGCAAGAGAAAATCAGTACACTTATTACTATTGTGATTCTCAGAAACACAGTATAGGTTTTTGATGAATAGTTCAAGATTGTAATGATTGGTGGTTATGTTTAAACCCTGACAGCTAGATCAGATTTTTTTTTACAATCAGATTTTATGCATATGATTTATTTTTTTAAAAATCACCCACATCGCCTTGCTTGCAGTATCTCAATGTAATGGGCTATATTGAATCGTAACCCCTGTATTGCCACACATATTGTATTACCAGATTCCTGTTAATACGCAGCCCTAGTATTTCTTTTTGTATTATTAAGTGTATCTCATTTGTATTTATTTTATTATATCATATAAGGCCTACACTTCTACAGTATGATAACTAGATCTAAATAGTTCTCACTTTTCCATGGATTATCTGAAACCTGCTGTCATGGCGTGTGCGGCTAGACAAGATGGGATGAACACTCGCAGGTTTTATTTAAACATAAAGGTCTTACAAAACAGGGTGCAGAGAAAACAAGGTGCAGCAAACTAATGGTCAAAACTAGAACACAAACAGTAGGTGGCAAACCGAATGGCGACCACAACAAACCTGGGACTGAAGCTGGAGCCGCCAAGGAGCATGAACTGGAAGCAACGTAATGCGCTTGCCTTTGGAACCAGACTAGGAGACAACTTGAACCAGATCAGAACACTAGCCAATAGAAACACGCCACAGACATGTGGAGAATCAATCCACAGCAGTGAGTAGCAGTAGGGAAGCTCCTTAAATGCTCCCAGTCCCAGGTGCAACACATGAACATGAAATGAACACAAATGAACCGGAAATAAGGCGGCGGCCCGGGATCGCCCCGGGGGAGAGGACGATAATGAGGGCCTGACACCTGCGATGTTTTTCAGATTTAACATAATAGGTTTATTAGTTAATCAGTTTATCTGTGACCAAATGGGTTGTATGCTTTATGACCCAGTATTTTGTATGTTATGTTATTTATTATTATTGTTAAATATGTTGATAAAAAAAACTTCTGAATTTATTTTCTGTATTTTCCCTACTCCCAACATCGGTTACTGGGGAGCATTGAAGGTTAAATGCGTAAATGTAATTGTTGAGTGAATAGTTTCAAACATGAACAGCCAAAGAACATTATTAAGAGTTAGCCTAGTTTTATGCTCAGGTTAGAATAATAAACAGTGCTGTTCATGTTGGCTTAGGGTCACCCCAATGGATTTATTAATGGTACACAATAACACGAGTTACATGATGCAGTTGGACAATGAAGAAAGTAGTAAGGTTGTAGCAAAGATAAAAGACGCATTACCACAGACAGATAACACCTATGAATAGCACAACCTGTAGAATATGAAAGGAAAGATCAGAGAGAGTATAGCAGAAGTCAGAAAGAGAGATATAGAGATAGAGAGAGAGACAGGAGTCTGTGTGCAAAGCCCCATGCAATCTACACCCCTGGGATTCGCTCTTTGAGTTTTATTCAGAGATTCTGATATTTATCATGTATCTTTATCGTTTACACAGGACTAGTCTTACCTTATTTATTATTCTCTGTCTGTACTGCGTTGTGTTGTCTGTCCGCACTTGTATTGTGTTGCACTTGTGTTTTGTATGCACTGTGTCTATGTTGCACCATGGTCCTGGAGGAACGTAGTTTCGTTTCACTGTACTCTGTATGTAGTTAAAATGACAATAAAACCCACTTGACTTCACTTGACTTGACCAGCCAGTTAGCCAGAGCAGGAGGGTAGAATACAGCATTTATACGTTTATAATTGCTCCTACAGCAGTGAATATAGACAGCTATTGTATTATTGCAAGTGTGTGTTTCATTTTGGCCTTGTCTAGTTTTGAAGAACCACATGATGGGAGTACTTTTCACTGTCAGAACAAAACCTTGTATCTTTTTTGGCACAATTTAAAACATTATTATTATTATATTAAATGGACCAAAAGAAATGTATCCTGTAATACAATCTGATTACATTTTATAAGAATTTATAAGAATTTATTTGAGAATGTTTTGTGAAGTTCTTGTTTTTTGAGGTTTTGTTCTGACAGTAATGATTTGCACATTCCACTTAATATTGTATTAAAGCAGGTTTGTGTGTGTTTAATGTAAGTGTGTTGCTCTTTGTCAGGTATGGTGGGAGTTTCAAGCGGATACTTCACGCCTGTTTCAGCAAGGCTAATGTAGTTGGGGTGTTTGTGGTGTTTATAGTGCTGCTGCTGGGAGGTTTCACTTACACACCTCAGCAGGGGACTTTCGTGGTCCTAACCAGCACTTTTTACACTCTTTTCAAGACCCTTGGACTACTGGTAATGACTGCCATCTTTCAAACACTCATTCTAGTCAATTAATGTTATTCCTGAGGTCTAAGATGCAAGTCAGTTAAATCAGTAGCTGTAATGTGGTTATAAGACATTACAATACTGTAATCACTTACTTTATTATTTCTTTGTTGTAACAATGTCTCTTGGCAATAAATCTTATACCGTTGTAAAGCCTGTTAATTTCCATTTTAAATGGTGCCACATTTGTAAGGAACGTGCATTTGTGGGATGAGCAGCAGGGAGAGTATGTGTGTTGCTCCCATGAAAAAATTGCCAAATCTTCTCTGCCATTGCCAAACAGCTTATTCTGCTGTTGTTATTGACACTTGTTGCCACCAGGTGCCTGATTACATTATGTTCAGCAATGAATCCAAATCCTGCCTATGGCAGTTGGATCGTAGGGTCAAAGTGTGGGGAAGACGTGGAGAATGCTATGCTGATTGCTGCACTGATGGAGTAATATCTTTTGGTGGAGGCAGTGTGATGGTGTGGGGTGGCATCTCCCTCACTGGAAAACCTAGGCTTGTCATCATTGGAGGAAATCTCAGTGCAGAGAGATATTGAGATAAAATTCTGCAATCAGTGGCAATCCTGTATCTTCACAGTCTGGGACCGAACTCTGTCCTCCTAGATGACAATGCTTACTATCCAGAATTTGGGAGTGGGGAGAATGGAATGGCCTGCCAGCTCCATTAACACTTGTGGGATCGGCTTGGGCCTGCTGTTCCTGCCAGTGTGACCAACACCACCACTTTGGCTGACTTTCAACAAATGCTGGTAGAAGAATGGGATGCCATCCCACAGCAGTGTGTGACCAGGCAGTGTGTGACCAGCATTAGGAGAAGGTGCCAGGCTGTTGTGGCTGTGTATAGTTCTACCACATGCTACTGAGACTATTTGTTAAATGAATAAATTGTTAAATTGCCAATATCTAATGTATGTCTTCTTTCTTTAAACTTCTATCATCCACTCCACCAAACACCAAACCAGTCAATGGCAGAATGAGCTGTTTGGCATTGGCAAAAAGGACTTGGTAAAGTTTTCATGGGTGCAACCCACATACTTAGCTCTTCTGCTCATCCCACAACTGCATTTTTCTTACAAATGAGGCACAATTTAAAAGGAAAATGAACAGGCTTTCCTGTTTTATAAAATTATATCTCCCAATATTGTTCAAGAGACATATGTTAAATATGTTTAAAAATATGTCAAAACTAATTCTAACTAACATAAACTAAAAGTAATTATGTAAGTAAGTATGTTTCATTGAACATTAGATGGATGAAGCTCCTATAACAACACATCCTTTCCCTGATTTTTTGTAAGCTAAGCTGTTTGTAAAATTGCTAAAGGCTGATGTTGAGGGGATGTGTTGTAAACAGTGCTATTGCACAGTAAAGGTCGGAGCTATAAATGTGAATAGTGATGTGACTCTGTTGCATTATATGGATATAACTGGATAAAACACATATAAACTTATATTATACTATAGAGATGTAAACCTAGTAGTAATAGTAGCAGTATTAAAATGACTGATTCTGGTAATAGTAGTAGTAATAGTGGTAGTAGTAGTAATAGCAATAATAGTAGTTGTAGTAGTGTTAGTAGTAATAGCAGTAATAGTAAGTGTAGTAGTAGTAATGGCAGTAGTAGTAGTAGTAGTAATGGCAGTAGTAGTAGTAGTAGTAATAGCAGTAATAGTAGGTGTAGCAGTAGTAGTAGTAGTAATGACAGTAGTAGTAGTAATAGCAGTAATAGTAGGTGTAGCAGTAGTAGTAGTAGTAATGGCAGTAGTAGTAGTAGTAGTAGTAATAGCAGTAATAGTAAGTGTAGTAGTAGTAGTAATGGCAGTAGTAGTAGTAGTAATAGCAGTAATAGTAAGTGTAGTAGTAGTAGTAATGGCAGTAGTAGTGGTAGTAGTAGTAATAGCAGTAATAGTAAGTGTAGCAGTAGTAGTAGTAGTAGTAATGGCAGTAGTAGTAGTAGTGGTAGTAGTAGTAATAGCAGTAATAGTAAGTGTAGCAGTAGTAGTAGTAGTAGTAGTAGTAATAGCAGTAATAGTAGGTGTAGTAGTAGTAGTAATGGCAGTAGTAGTAGTAGTAGTAGTTGTAATGGCAGTAATAGTAAGTGTAGTAGTAGTAGTAATGGCAGTAGTAGTAGTAGTAGTAATGGCAGTAGTAGTAGTAGTAGTAATGGCAGTAGTAGTAGTAGTAGTAGTAGTAATAGCAGTATGAAATCACTTGTTCGGGTAATAGTAATCATGATAGTAGTATTTATAGTAGTATACGTTCTCACTTTCTTTCTGCTCCTCTTGTCTCTTTCTCTTGTTTCCTTTTTATGCTGTCTTTCTGTCTGTCTGTCTGTCTGTCTCTCTTGCTCTCTTTCTTTCCATAGGGTCCTGCTCCAGTGGAGATTTCGGAGGTGTGTGAGACTAGAAAGATGAATGTGGCTCATGGCCTGGCCTGGTCCTTCTACCTGGGCTATCTGAAACTTGTGCTACCAGGTATATTCCATACACACTTCCACACCCTCCTCAGACAGCCCTGAGAAAAAATTACACTGTGTCACCCATAGGGAGCAGCAACATCACACAACGTCAAAGACACTGATATTTACAGATGGAATTTGGCCTCTGCCTTTAGCCCATCCGTGCAGTGAACACCAAACATACACAGCTAACAGTATGCACACATGCCCAGAGCAGTGGGCAGCCATTGCTGCGTCGCCCAGGGAAGCAGAGAGGGTTAAGGGCCTTGCTCAAGGGCCCAACAGTGGTAGCTTGTTATCAATAGCCTGGTGCGCTAACCACTGCTCTACTTAAATCCCAATTACTTTCTATACAAACATCTACACAACGCTGTTGCTCACAGAACTGACAGCATAAGACTATCGGTAGTGGAGTACAAATAGAGTAGCTGGTGTTGTTATACACTGATCAGCCATAACATTAAAACTGCTAATGAGTGACGTAAATTACATTAATGGTCAAGTTGTGTTGGAAGCAGGAAAAATGGTCAACAACAGGGTCAGGGCCTCCCAAAGCTCATTCATGTGATCCATGGTGGCCCCACCTCACAACTTACAGGACTTAATAGATACCCCAGGACACCTTCAGAGGTCTAATGGAGCCTGTGCCTTAATGAGTTAAAGCTGTTTTGGTAGTACAAGAGAGACTGAAATAATATTAGGCTAGCAAACTCAAAATTCAAAGGATCCAGAGGCAATCTGGAGAAAGTGGGAGACTAATGCATTTTCTCATATTAGGACCCTTTTATTATGTGTATTTAATTGTGGAGCTAAATCAAGAACTGAAATATGTCTGCAGAGCTGGAGGAGCAGGTGAGAAAGCACTTCAGTGAGACCAGAGAAATGCTGAGCTCCGTCCGGCTCCACATCCTGCTGCCTCTGAGTGCAGCAGCCACAGCCAGGCTGGAGGAGGTGGACCACAACGTGTGCTACCACAAGAACCTGCCTGAGCTGCAGCTGGACCGGGCTGGGATCAGGAAGAGAGTCTACAAACATAGCATCTACAAAATCACAGACCAGAACAAAGAGGTAAAAAATAAAGGCTAGCACAAAGTGCCTTTAAACAGGGGTACTCGGCTCTAGTCCTGGTAAAGTTGCTTTGTTACTACCGCATCCTGGAGTTGGATCCATAGAAATGAAACTTATTCTTAAGTTATATTAGGTCAGTCGGGTTAAAATGACCAACTTGTGAGTTTCTAACTATGTGCACCCTATGCATGATCTTTGTGTGAACACAGCATCATAAGACTGTGTCAGAAATGCTAGTGTCAACTAGAGAAACAGCAACACCTTGTGGGTTAAGCGTGAACTGATTCTCTGGCCTTTGAATGGTCTCACCGTTCACTCACTCACTCACTCAATTCAGTTCAGTTCAGTTCAATTCAGTTTAACATAGCTCACCTCAGCTCAGCTCAGCTCAACCCAGTATGATTTACAGTCCATATTAAGTGACAGTGAAGCCTTGTTGTTTTTTCAATTAGACAGTGTGGTTGGTGTGGCGCAACAGATAACACCACTACCTGCCAGTAATGCTGCGCTACACCAATAACAGTCCTTGGGCAGGACTCCTAACACTACATTGGCTCACCTCTGTAATATGAGAGCCCTTTGTAAGTCGCTCTGGATAAGAGCGTCAGCTAAATGCCATTAATGTAAATGTTTAAGTTTCAGTTTCAAGTAAGAGCAAGAGCCTACTGAGAAACGGAGTTAAAGTAATGCCAACATGAATCATTATACTATCTAAACCTCAACTGTATGCAAACACAAAGCCTCAATTTTATTATTGCAGTAGTAATTTAACAATGCATGGTAAGGGCTACATGAAGTACAGTCATGGGTAAAAGAAAGTACAGCCTTTTTTATTCTATGGTTTTACATGTCAGGACAGAAAAAAATATAATTAGGCAAATACAACCCCAGTCGAGGTCTGGTCTATTTTCTGCCATTGGAAGAAACGAAACAGGTATACTTTCAGGTGTGTACACAGGTATACAAAGGTGGGTTTGGTCTTGAGAAACTGTTGCTTTGTGTCACCCATAGGGGGCAAGCAACAGCACACACTTTAAAATCAGTCAAAATTCTTTTAATGGCAAATAACACCAATCAGCCATTATATTAGTACCAGGTGAAGTAAAAAAGAACAGTGATTATTGTTATCTACAGTGGCATCTTTCAAGGGGTTGGATGTGCTTGGCAGCAAGTGAACAGTCAGCTGATGTGTTAAAAGCAGGAAAAACGGGCCACTTTGACAAGAACCAAACTTTTATGACTAGACGACTGAGTCAGAACATCTCCATAACAGTTAAAGGCTGTTCTTGTGGGGTGTTCCTGGTATGCAGTGGTCACTTCAGGCTCATTGATGTGATGCTTGGAGGTCCTACCTCACAACCTACAGAACTTAAAGGATCTGCTACTAATGTCTTGGTGGCAAATAACAAAGGACGCCTACAGCAGTCTCGTGGGGTCCATGCCTCTATTGGTCAGATCTGTTGTCGTGGCACAAGGGGGACCTTCTCATTTTGGGGTAGGTGGTGCTAATGTTATGACTGATCGGTGTATGATGTACAACCGTTCATTGTTTATAGAACTTAGCTTAGTATAATTACTGTAATATTTTCCACTCATAATGGGGAATTGGTCTTGGTGGAAGGACAAAACAGAACATGGAGGACATGTGGACATGACATTGAGATGAAAGCCTCTCTCTCTCTCTTTCTCTCTCTCTCTCTCTCTCTCTTTAAGGATTATTACTGTGTGGTAGAGTATGCCACCCCGCTGCTGACTCTGTATCAGATGTCCCAGGACGGCTTTGCTGGGTTCAGTGCATGGGACAGGAGGCAGCAGGTCTTGCTCTTCTACACCACCCTCTCTCACATTCTGGAGAATTCTCTGGAGTGCCGCAACCGCTACCGCCTCATTCTCCTCGAAGGTGAGCTTTACTGTTACTCTACCTTCTGCAGTGGGAAATAGGATGCACCTATCTCGGCTATAAGGCGAGCCACTTTCTGCAATGTTAAAACACTGCAGTAGAACTGAACTTTTATTGTAAAATTCAATTCACACAGTTTCCTTCTTACCCCAAACGTAGTCAAGACATGTTTGATGTCTGCAGTCCGCATCTTTAGTTTTACACTGGTGTTGTGAGGTGAAGTACTTCAGTTTCTCTGTACTTTTTCCAGCCTTGCTGAAGATCGGGTTGTAATCATTCTTGTGCTGATCTTAATTTAGATGAACAGGCAGCCGCATTACCTCATTACCTGTCCCAGGAGCTTATCAAGACCCTGCAGCAGCAGGAACACGAGATCCCCATGGTTTTGGCCCAGGAACTTCCCTGCCCTGTGGCAGAAAAGGGGCCATTGAGGGCTCCTGTGTACGTCCAGCACAATGGCCTTCAGGAGGAGCCACCCAGCTCCCTGCCCAGCCTGATGATCAGCGGCCCCAGGCCCCTGAGGTCGATTCCCGTGGAGAACACTGACTACACCCATGACTAGAACAACACATACAGCAGAGCATCCCTCTACCAAAACAATTTCTTAGATTGTAGAAATGTGATATGTTCTCTAATTCTGTTGGGCATATTTTGGCATTGTTATTATTATTAATATTGCATGTCTTTTTTTTTATTTCACCCCCAAGATTTCTTTGCTGAAATTTGGAATTGTGATATTCTGTTGTAGTGATATATGTACACACACATACATGCACACTGTATATAGATAATCATGAAAATCATCATCAAAGTACTGTATATACACCAAATCAAAGGTGAATTTATATTCATATTTTTTAGAGACAACAAGGAGGGACCAGTGATTGGTTATGAACTGCTGAATTGGTTATTCAGCAAGTATGACTCTGTATTCTGACTCCAGCTGGGATATGCAAACAGAAGAATTCTGTGTAGATGTATACTGACAATGATGACATTTATAATTAGGTCACATTAACACACACAGGGTCAGGGCAATAAAAACGCAGGGGATAATTTAAGCTAACTGGACAATTGTTGGGCCACCTGGTGGTGCAGCGGGTAGTGTTTGTGCCACACAGCTCCAGTGGGCCTGGGGTTTTGGGTCCTAGGTGTAAGCAAATTGGACTGGTGCCCAGTCTAGTAGGTATTCCTGCCTTGTGCCTAATCAGTCTGGATAGGCCTTGGACCCGCCATGACCCTGACTGGGCAGAAGCAGATAAGATGAATGGGTAGATGTTTAAGAGATTGGGATTGGGACACTTAAGAGATTGGGACATTTAGGAGATTAGGTATTCTACTGCACACACACTGTCCATTAACATCCTAAAACATTAGGGGCTTCTTTGAGCGATGCCAAAGAAGAAGCATTTTTGGATCCATAAAGAAGTGTTTTTGTGAATGTTTTTGTGAACCTTTAAATTGGTAAATAACCTTTTGTAGCCCCTCTATTTTGAGGAGTGTATATGTGGAACTTCTAAAACCATGACCACTAAAGGAAATGACTTGAGCAAACTGGTCAGTCCAAACAGTCTCAATCTCATGAAAAGACGCAGGAAGTGAGACACGGGAAGTGAGGAAATAAGGTGAAGAGACATAGCCTGCATGTGTGTGGCATGAGAGATGACACCACAGGCTGTGTGAGGAGGATGCGTGTGTTTAAGCAGTGGGAGGCTGTTACACTTACGGTAGAGGACGTCATTGTATGAGTGCAATCTCTACACACCACAGTGAAGTCCAGTAGCCAGTGAGTCACCAGTGAATCTCGCTTATCTACTACACACACTGTTCTATTCAGCGTCATTCACTGGAACAGACTGGCTTTAACACAACAGGGGAATTCAGACAACAAGAACTGTGATAGGGCTACAGAGCCCCGGACTGGAAGTCAAAGCAGGTGTGGATAATGAGATGTATACGCACAGTCAGTCTGCGGACTCTGAAAACGAAAGATTTAAGAGTCTTAGGAGTAAAAAATTTAATTGGTGTAGAACTGAAGAAGTTTAAAAGATTATTGACAGTAAAATGTTGTATTTTACAAAATTATAGGTTCTTTATTAAACCAAAAGTGGTTAATCTGTGGCACTGCTCCAAAGAACCTTTTTGGCACCTTTTTTTTAACAGTGTAGTTTTCTTCTTAATTACTCTGTACTTCACAGTTTTTACATATTTTTTATTATATTTGTTTATTATATTTGTACACACTTTTTAATTCATAGAATAAAGGGTAACCTTTTAAGGACAAGTAGTTGTGTGCATCTTACAGCGTAGCCTTGGTATGTCTGTTCATAAAGTCTTCTCTGGACAGTCATTGATAAACTCACACTGGCCTTCTGAAGGGTGTTTTTGACCTGTTTGGACAGGTGTAAGTTGAGAATTCTTCTGTCATCAGCTGTGGAGGTCTTTCTTTGCCTACCAGTCATTTTATGGTTACTAAGCTCAACAGTTCTCCTTTAATTCTTACTAAAGCTTCAATGTTCTGCTTTTTATAGGCCTAAGGATTGCAGATCAATACTTTGATCCATTAGGACTGGTTTCATTAAAACTCCCACATAAACTCTGTAATTGGTTAAGACACTCACATTTGAAACACAAAAATATATAACACAATGTTTAATAAAATAACAGTATTAAACATATATATATATATATATATATATATATATATATATATATATATATATATATATATATATTTTTTTTTTTTTTTTTTTTTAATCAAGATTCTGCACTATTTCTAGGTCACTATTTAAATTTAAGCAAATGTGCCACAGACTGTGCAAACCATGTTAGTTGATAACTGTATCTGGCCTTTGTACAGAAAGGTCAAATATGATCTGAATTTTATCTCTTGCACTGAAGCGCGTGCTCAGATGACTCTCGTGTAGATCTGATCTGATCATCTGAGCTTTCACACAAACTTGTGGTCTGTGCACCAAATACTAATTTAAAAAAAAAAAAAAAATAAATAAATTTTAATTAAAATGTTACACAGATAATATCATGTGTAATGTGACATTTATTTTTGTATTAATTAAGAAATGACAAAATAGATAATTTTCACTGGTGCTTCACTGTATGGTGGTAACAGTGGATGGTTACAGTAGCAAGATTAGTTTTTTATTTTCCACTGTAAAGATTTACATGGCAGACAAAACAACCATACATCCACGTATCTCAGTCTGATGCCTTATACTGCCTTATACACTGGACATTCTGTGATAAATGTGATAAATTATTGTGTGTTGAATACTGGATACTGGACTGAAATTGTTACTTATTAATCTAGTTTGAACATTATGCTGTTCATATTTGATTGATGTTTTTTTATTTGTTTGTTTTTTGTTGCAGATGTGAGTAGAGTAGCCTAAACTGACAATTAGGTAAAAACACTCAAGTCAAAATATACTACTGTGCATAGCAGTACAGTACAGTATAGCTACTGCACTGTATAAGCCAAAATGCAACTTGCGCAGAGAAACATGATGGGGTCACATCAGAAACTATCAGTGTGATAATTAAATATTTAATTACATTTATAATTATTACTATTATTGTTGGAATAATAATAGTAATAGTGATACATAACTGAACAAATACACAAATATGATGATGAAAAACAAATTTTGTGTTTTTTATATTTTGATTTTTTTAAACCTGCTGCAATAAATGTCACATATGCAACGTGTTGTTTAAGACATATATATATATATATATATATATATATATATATATATATATATATATATATATATATATATATATATATAATTGATCAGAAGGTCAAATAAATACTTAAAGAATGTAAGGGTTTTAAAAGTATAATTACTAAAGTAGTTACAAATTAAAAAAAAAAGAATGTCAGAATGTTACTTAACTACAAGGAGGTGTACACTTTAATTTTTCATGACCTGGAGTGAATACAGAGAGAGTGGGAAAAACAGATAGACAGGCCCCAGCAAGTCAGTGATGATCACACAGGATTCCCTAATACATTTTCCAAGTATATCAGGTTCTCTTTAAATGGAGTTGAAAGGAAACTGCGTGGCATGCACACAAAATAAAAGCAAAAGCATGTGAACACCTTTTCTAAAATGAGTCAAATATATCCACAGCAGTTTCCTGGAAGAGTTCCTCCCTTTGGTTGCCTATAATAACAACAAGGTGAGATTATAGTTTATGGTCCAAAACAGTGAATAGGTTCACACTTCTCAAGGAACCTACATTGTCAATTATTCAGAACCGTAAAAGGTGGTGCTACCTGGAAATACAGTTCCAATGAAGTTGCTTAGTAAGGAAGCAAGGTGGCAATCAGGGGCTGTTTAGGGGAAAAACATATCAGGAACTTGAAAAGTAAAACTAAATATTCATTAGTGAATGAAGCTTGGCAACCATTACTCTGATGGTTTACCTAGGCATTTTAGGCATTACCTAAAATCAGGCAGATATCAAATATTATAACAATAAAAGAAAATAAGAAATGAACAAAACACACAGTAAATCCTCTGTTTGGTTTAGTGTTTTGCTTTGTGAATATGATGATAAGAAACAGAAGATGAAAATAAATTTGTGAGCATTTGAAGTGTATGTGAGCATAGTGTATGGAATGGATTGTAGGGTTTAAGAAATTCCCCAAAATACTGTGGGGCCAAACCATTGAGAGACAGAAGGAATATTTCTACATGCAATCAATATGGAATTTAACTGGTAACCAGTGCAGGGACGAGAAAAAAAAGGACTGATGTCAATCGTTTTAACTCAGCTCTTAAACTTAACTCAGGACTGTAGTAGAACTTTTTATGGCTGTGAAAGACAGTTCTTCACTTTTTTAAGATCCTTTCCATCTAAAATAAAAAAAAGATATGGCTCCAAATTCCTTCCTTATGACTATACTTAAAGTATACTCCTTTCTGGTTTAAAAACTGGCCTCTGATCACTCGAGTTAGGCTAGTACGATGCTAGCCAGCTTGGCAATCTGTTAGATGGTTTAACAGTGTTTCATTTGATTTGATAAGTACATTTACATTTACATTTAGGGCATTTAGCTGACACTCTTATTCAGAGCGACTTACAAGGTTACTTTTATTACAGAGGAGGGCCAATGGAGTGTTAGGAGTCTTGCCCAAGGACTCTTATTGGTGTAGCGCAGCATAGTCACCCAGGCTGGGAATTGAACCCAAGTCTCCAACATGGTGTGGTAGCTCAGTGGCAGGTAGTGGTGTTATCTGTTGCGCCACACCAACCATAAGTATGCAACTCCAACAATTACCCAAAGAAACCTGTGCTTTTAGGGTATTTTCAGTCTAAGGGCTACAGCTACAAACAGATGTACAATGCAAATACCATTCTAGTCGTTCATGAATCAGCTGACTGACACAACGTGTTTGTCCAGTTCTGCATTAACACTGATGTACGGGCTCTCACGGATTTGACCTGACTCGTGATCAACACATATCAATACAGCAATCAATACATAGCATCAGAAACACCTTTTCTCTCATTTCGGCTGTCTCAAGGACAATTTGTGAGGAATCACGAGGATGAGCTGTAGGCCGTTTGAAACAAGGCATGTCAGAAACACTTCAGAAGAGGGTCATTTTGGGCAGCATTGCAGAAAAGCATCTCAGAGTGAATGACATGTTCAACCTTGAAAAGGATGGGCAACAACCGGCGAAGACCACGTCAGATACCACTTCTGTCAGCCAAGAACAGAAAGCAGAGGCTGCATTGGGCACAAATAAAAGTAGTGTTATATGATTAAGCAGAACTACTGTATAAGTAACTACCAAATTAAAACTTGAGCAAAGTAAAGTGTGAGGGGTAAAAAAGAGCGAATAAGAATTATGTTAAAATTGTGACCATCCAGTTTGCTGTTTTTTGCAGAGGTGAGTAGAGTAGCTTAAAACTACACTCAGGTAAAAGCACTCAAGTAAAACTAGTGTTTCTTGACTCTAGCTGAACTATATGACTAAAATCCACACAATGTCTACCTGTTAGACTCTATTTTACATGTTTTGGTATCCTTTTGGTCTAAAATAAAAATATATGTCTCTAAATCCTTTCCTTATAAATATATTTAAATGTACACTTCTTTCTGGTCTAAAATATTTAGAGAATTTGGGGTAGGCTGAGCTACCCTGTGTAGGGTACTCTGAAGAGTAAAATTCAGAGTGGCAGCTATAGTCAAAATCATTGGTAAGTTGTTTTGGTTGGGAAGGTTCAGTAAAAACAATGTGTGGAAAATCACAAGTGTGGCGTGAGATCTGGGTCAATTGCTTGAGTGTCACATGCATGAGTGGCCTGTTTGTGATGTGGGAATTGGCTCTGGATAAAATTACAGAGACAATTAAGATGAAAAAAGACTAACATCTTGCACTATTACATACATTAGTGATAAAGGTGTGAGCATATTTTAACCTCATGGGTCATCAGACAAGTTCCATAAACCTTCAGGTTCACATTCCAACTGTCAGGTTTCCGTTTCCCAGCATCCATCAAACAGAAACCCTTTTTGACAACATCAGAAACACCTTTTCTCTCATTTTGACTGTCTTAAGGACAACTTGTGAGAAATCACGAGGATGAGCTGTAGGCCATTTGAAATGAGGCATGTTAGAAACACTTCAGAAGAGGGTCATTTTGGGCAGCTTTGTTTCTTAACAGAAAACCACACAAAAGTGTGGCCTAAATGACGGCATATACTGTAATTCTCAGGCTCAACATCCCTATTGAGGTTAACCAGGGAAAAAAAGCGATTCCCACGCACCACAGACAAGACAGGCACCACAGTCAAGAGACCAGAGGAAACCAAAGTTGCAGACTGTAAACCAACAGACTGGTTGCATCAGATCCACAAGCAAAGTCCCCCCCCACCCCACATGCTTGAGTGGCCTGTTTGTGATGTGGGAAGACTTGGAGAGTGGGAAATGGCTCTGAATAAAATTACAGAGACAATTAAGATGAAAAAATACTAATGTTAAACATTTTGAACTATTACATACAAGGTAAGTAGGTCTCAAAGTAGGTCTTCTCAAACTGCTTTCATGAACATGACAATAAGTTCAGTGATCTTCAGTGACCTTCCCAGACACTAGATAAGAATACTTTTAGGTAGAAAGGTAGAAGGTTCAGGTAGAAGATGGTTTCACAGTATGAAAGTGTTCCAGATGAATCCGCAGTTATGTGACATAAAACATGGCAACATGGATCAGAATCTCAAAGGAATGTTTTCAAAATCTTGTGAAATCCATGCAATAAAGATGAGGCTGTTTTGAGTGCAATAGAGAGTGGTCAATGCAATATTTTAATTTTGATATTTTATTTATATTTAATATATATTTAAAAATCTATATATATGTTTACAATTTTTTTTTCTTCTTTGTTTCTATTGTGGTGGTGTACAAAAACCTAACTATATTTATATATATACATATCCTCATACACACACAGACACACAGCCATTCTGTGGTAAACCATTTCTTGGTCTATAGTAACTTCCTTAAGTAGTTCTTTAGAAGGTTCACTGCTTCCTCATTAGTATCAGGTGCTGTAACGTCACAGATCAGCTCAGCGCAGAGCAAAGGTGAGGTCACTGAGGGAAAATACCAGAGTGACTCAATCACACACATGCACGCACACACACACAGGCAGCACACAGACATGGGTGGTGGGTGTGGGATGTATACTTCTGGATGGTTCTTAAGTTAAAGGAACATTTAAATTGGCCTCATTTTAAGCGGCATGAATTTGATCATCTATCTATCTATCTATCTATCTATCTATCTATCTATCTATATGTCTGTCTGTCTGTCTGTCTGTCTGTCTATCTATCTATCTATCTATCTATCTATCTGTCCGTCTGTCTGTCTGTCTTTATCTACAGTGGCGTCTATCAAAGGGTTAATATATCAGGCAGTCAGTTCTCAAAGGTAATGTGTTAAAAGCAGGAAATAATAAGGGCCAAACTGAGATGGATAAATGACTGGGTCAGAACATCTCTAAAACAGAAAAGCACAAACTCATTGATGTGATCCATGGAGGTCCCATCTTACAAATTACAGGACTTAAAGGATCTGACTATTGGTGCCAGGAAATGGAGGTCATGTCTTGAATGGTCAGATCTGTTATGGCAGCACATGGGGGACAGACTCAGTATTAGGGTACAGATCATGAACTTCAGTTCTACAAACTAGATCTGTGTCCATCAGTTGATTGTTCAAATCAGAAAGTACAACGTCACTCATCAGGCCTTTGGGACTGGACTGAGAGTATTAGAGGTGCTGGTGTGGTCTGGTGTGAAGTCAGCTGGAGCAGCAGTAGTGCTAGTGGTGAAAGGCACAGAGTTCACTTCCTGTCTGAAACTTCTCATGTACTCACTAGTGACTCACACTGTCTGCACTCGCTACAGGACTGCTGTCACGTTTACTCTACCTGCCCTAGACACACCTAGTGCTGCAGGTGTGTGCAGGATCCTAAGATGATAGACAACATAAACATTTTGACATCTGTAGACGTCCATAGTACCCCGGAAAATGATTCATGGCTACATTCACCACCTATATGGTTGCTGTGTCATTTTTTACAACACAGAGATTTGTTCTTGGTTGCTAAAGTTAATGTTAGGGTTGGATTATGTGTAACTTGGCATCTGTTGTGGAAGCAAAAGTGGAAATACAACAGAAATACAAGCTTAGTTTGACTTACAGTAGGTCCAGAGTCTACTCAGAATTATTGGGCACAAGGCAGGAATATCCCCCTGGACACAACACCCATTCCAGGGTCCCACACACACTCATTCACTCGCATACTGACATACAAGGGCAATTTAGCCTAGCCAGCTCACCTGGCTCATCATCATGTCTTTTTGGAGAGCGATGCTAGGAACTATTCATGATGTTATACATACACGAAAATCAGTGTGAAATATCACAGAATTTCTTTGATTGATCAGTTTGATCACTTTTTAATCTGTTTTATTTTGATCTGATTCCAAAATCATTGTGCTTTCCTGATTAATTTCCTTCCATCTGTAATATCTAAATAAACAAATGTCCTGTTTCATCTACTTGCAGTTTTTATAATAGCTGAATTGTTCCACAGAATGCATTTATTGAATGTTTGAAGTAGTTTATTGATGTATAAATACTAAGTAGGTGACTTTGGTTGGGTTAAAAACCAATCACCCTGTTATTACCCTTTTAATTGGCTGGTTTACGTCACCAGGAAAGCTCACAGTAGCCACATATAGACTAGCCTAGCATAGCATAGCATACTACAAGATTTTTTTTTTGTAATTTTCTTAGAGTAAGTAATAATTACAAAAGAGTAAGAGTCTTACCGGATAGTGTTGCTGTCCTCCTGGCGTAATGTGCAGTTAGCTGTTGTTTTGGCCTAGCACCCACTTAACCCTTCTCCCTTCCCTACTCGGCCTAGCGTTAGCTTTTAGCCTTTAGTCTTTTAAGCCGTTCCCCTGCACCACAACCTGGTCCCCTCGGATCCCATGTGTGGAAACCTGCAGCAGTATCCGCATTGGCTCCTGCTTGCTCAAGTCAGCCATTCTGCTGGAGTGGTGCCTTACTCGGTTCACTAGACTGGCATCAGCTTATAGCCTTTTTTTAATCTTCATTCACAGATTCTCCTGACACAGCTGTTGTGTTAGTCTTAAAAGGCTTCCCGCTAGCGTGGTGGGTGTACGTACATTTTGAGAGTGTGAATAAAATTAGATCTTAACGTAACAGTTTGGGGGCCCTGTAATTGTCCCCGTTTACAGCTCTGTTTTGGTTATGCCAGATTTTCTTTTAGATAAATACACAACAGTGTTTGAGGTCCACTGCGTGCCACTGCCACACGCTGAACTCTCTTTATTCATCTGTGCCAAGATAAACACGGTTTTCTATTCTAGACATTTTTAAGTCTTAAAATGCGGTGTATATTTACACAAGAACACAGTAAATTGTCAGAGTGATTAAGATGGTTCACTACAAGTCAACAAAGAATATGCTCATTTGTTGTAAACATTTTTTGTCTAATTTTAGACACTGAAGAACAGGACAGATGTTATGAGGGTTTTTGGAGGGGTTTGGGGGGTTAACAGGGGGGTAAAATGGTACTTTCTGTATTTAACATCTATATCTCTATATCTCTGTCTATCTGTCTGTCTATATATCTACCCACTGCTCTAACCATCTAAAAAAAAGAGTATGTCAGCTGTAATGGAAGGTTTCTATCTATAATTTGCAATTGCATTACTGCTGACATACTTTTTTTTAGGTTGCACTGACAAGTCATTACTACACTGAGCATATCTGCTTATTCATGATGCTTCAACCCCTTTTAGTGTTAATGATTAGCCTATATTGGTACATAACAATAAAATCATACAAAAGCTGCCGGCTGTAGCCCATGGTTCTCTTCACAACTTCATTTGCATCTAACTATTAATGCACAGTTTAGACATGGTGAGCAGTAACATCAAATTTAACTGTGTAATTGTAACAAATCTGCAGTTATAATAAAATGCAAGATATCAGTGCGGTTGCATGTGACGGGCTGATCCAACTTCACAGGGGATTGCGCAATGGCGCCTGTTTCCATGGGAGCAACAGCGGCTGACGCAACGCCGGCGATTAGCATATAAATACAGCGCGAGAGAGCGCGAGCCGGCGCATAACGCTGCTGGGCTTCTAGAACGCACATGGAACGAACCGGGACTGAGCTGCAGGAGGAGGTTCGCGGGAAAACTTCGTTACAATGGTCTATAGCCAGGCTTTGGTGTTCGGGTACGGCTTGTCCGTCGGTGCCGAGGAGGATAACCTAACAGAAATGCTGAAGAAGTTCTTCAGGTTTGATAAGGAAGGCTTCAGACCCCGCACTGCGCTCACTAAAGCGGTCAGCTCATCAAGTAAGTCGCTGCGGGGGGCTGTGGTTGTGCTCACTTGTGGGAAAGGAGCTAGAGCAAGCCTTTATTTCTGTTTTAGTAAGGCTGAAATATCGATATCAGTGTTTTAAGAGGCAGTAAAGCTTAGTTCGAGCTTTAAACCGAAGATGGCTTCTGGTTGGCTTGCCTCTTACTCACGCTGGTAAATGATAAATGGTGCAGCCTTAACATTATGGCGCCCTATGGCATCAGATGTATTAGCTAGCTCCTTATTCTCGTTATTATTTGAGTTTAAGTCACCCAGTACCCCAAGGTGTGTGCGTTGGTGTGTGAGAACCACCCTGCTTTTCTACATTTTTGAGAAAACACAAAAAATAGATTGTTGTCTAAATACGTTATTTATTAATATTAGTTATTTTTATTTTTTTTAACCTACATAAGATGAAGATAACTAAGGTTACCGAGGTTACACACCCACGAGTGTTTCAGTCAGCTGATAACTACGTGACACACTGGGCGACGTTAGCAGCTTGGTGAAATAGCTGACAGTGCAGTCTCGGGTTCTTCTTTACAATCACATTTTATTCTGAGCCTTTTAAAAATGATTATTTTATAGTTTAATAAATGATAAATGATCAGATTCACGTGTTTTCATTAAACTGACATTTTGGACTGTTTCCATAGCTAGGTCCATTTCTCAGAAAAGGGTTGTAACTTCTCATGAGAGAGGAATGATTATGATTATAAATGATATGTATATATTCCCCTCTTTTGCTCAGGTTGCTTTCACAACGTCCATAATACCCCACACAGCTCTAAATATATATATATATATATATATATATATATATATATATATATATATAAATATAAATATGCTGTATCCATATGTACACTGTAAGGCTTCTTCATAGCATAGTGGATAACACCCCACACAATGCTTTACCAATGAGAGTCCTAATGCTGCATTCTCCCCCGGGACAATTGGGTCAGCCAAAGGTCATACATTTAATTGTATACAGTGTTTCTATTATTACCACATTGCTCAAACATCTACCTATTTTTTCCAGGTCTCGCATCTGAGTGTAGCTGGGAGGAAGACGAAGACGACATGAGCAGTCTTAAACACGATTTAATCAAGCGGATTGAGCGCTGCCTAGTTTCTGCGAAAGCTAGCAGCCTACGCTGCCAGGAGTTGCTCCTTCCAGGCGGAATGACCGCCAGGGTGGCCGGCGACCTTCTCCAAGCCTCTGGGGACGAGCCGTGCGGCCTGCGGGGTGCTGTCATCCACCTGTTCTTGGAAAATAAGAGTGGTGTGCAGAAACTGGGCTTCTTTACAGCTGACCAGAGCCTCACTCCAACGTTCGAGCTGTCTGTGGTATTCAGGGAGGACCCTGACGGCTGGCCACCCCTCAGGCACCTGCTGGGAACTGAAGGAGCTTTGAGGCTGCGAGCCGAGTACAGGCTGGTCAAGAGGAAGCTGTATTCCTCTGCCAGCCCTATTGTGATGGACTGCTGCTGATGGAGTCTACTGCTGTGAGGCTGCGAGCAGAGTATGAGGAAACTACATATTGTGATAGACTTCTGTTGATATGAAGTCTAATCATGGTGAATGGGGAACTTTTGTTTTGGTTGTTTGAGGATGAGAAAGATGTTACAGGCCTTTTTGCACACTTCCGCTGGGTTAGTTTGATAGACATCCTACTACTGAATGTTGATGAATGTTTTTTTTTTAATGTACTTTCCATAGGCCTACACTACTGTAGAGTTCACCCCTAACCATCATGGCATTTCAGAGCTAGATGGATTAGAGTAATATACAACATTGGTTCTCAATCCAGTCCTTAGAAACTCCCAGACAGTATAGATTTTCTGATGCTGCATCACACTGGAACAGAGCAAAACTTGGCCTAGCTGGTGGTCCCTAATGACAGATTTGAGAACCGCTGCTACATAAGAACCAGAGTTGGGAACGACTGATATGGGGAGAATAAAAGGAAGAACTTGTAGAATGTTTTGGGTAGGACGAGTTATGAGGCATTTTGCACATCCCTCTTTAGGTCAGTGTATTAACCGCCCTACTGATGGAGAGCGCTCCTGAATGTACCTCATGTAGGCCTACACTACTGTATTACTTGGTGTTGACAATTTGTAACGGTTAAACTTAAAATACCTTTTCTTTTTGGTTAAGAAGACTGGAAAACTCTGATACGTGCACACCTTGTGTATTAAATTATTTAAGTTGCATCAGTTTGTCTGAAGAATTATGGCTATGGAGGTAAGCAGGCCTTGCCTCCTAGTAACAATGTATTCTATTTGTCAGTATTTTCTTAAGACGAATAAAAATGTCACTCTCGCACAATATCCATTGTTTCTTCCATTGAGTTAAGCAGGTTTTACATTGGAATCAGACAACTGTGGGACAAGCTGTTGGAACTGTGTAAAAATGCTCATTGGTAAAAGTGGGTGATCTGAGACATCTACAGCACTAATAAAGTGTACATACGGTGCCTAATACATAAGTACAGTATAATAAACTTCTCTTTTCATATCCCAGCTCAACCCTTAAACCCTAAAGGTCTCTGTGGGGCCCAATTCTTCACCCTCAAGCAACATAAATGACATGTATTTGTAGTTACATTACTTTCATAGTAACTACAGCGTAATTCATAGTAGATACTGAATCACAGTGGACATTTAATACAAACAATTAAAAAAATACACAATATTTCATGGTGGATATTGAACTGTTCATAGTAGTTACTGAATAATTCATAGTTAAAATGATTCATAGACACAGAATAACAAAGCTTTTTAAATAAAGTGGATACAGAATAATCTACTGTATAATAATCTACACTGGTTAATGAATAACAAGTCTTAAAATTGATGTTAAATCTCAAATTTTTCAAGGTTTAAGAGGTTTAAAAGCTGGAGTGAGCGCACAGGGTCCCCTGGAGCAAGCAGCTCTCAAGGGGCCAATAGTGTCAGCTTAGTGGACTAAGTTATTAAACCTACAACCCTGTGATCAAAATCAGTGCTTTATACATAGGTCCAGATAAGTCATATCCCCTGGAAGACATGCCAACCTCTTCAGGGTGCTTAGACTTGGCAGTACTGTAATAATGAATCAGCATCTTCGAATCAGTTCAGGTCAAACACTGTAAAAACAAACAGCAAATGATTGACTTGCAATGTTTTATTAACTCACAAATTAAAACAAGTAGAAAAGGATCATATACATGTAATTCAGCTCCGGACATGAACTACACTTATGTAAAGAAACACCTTCCATTTCTACACTGTTAAAGCTACAATCAGTTTATGCACTCATTTATCCAGCACACGTTCTAATCTCCAACCCCATGTTCTCCTACTGACATCTCACGTTTAACTCAACATCGAAAAACTACAGACAGCAGCTTCAGTAAGAACCGCTCCTCGCCACTCTAATGAGAACACTGTCCGAAGGCCAGAGCACACTGACCTAACAAACCTGTGCTGGAATCCTGTAGAAGGTTCTCCTCCCTTCATCCTGTTCTAGAATGTTTTCTTCCATCCATTCATGCTGTTCTAAGAATGCTCTTAGACTTTTGTACTCTTCTAGAATGTTGTCCATCATGCTGTTCTAAGAATGCTTGTCCCCTCAGTAACCCTGTTCTAGAACATTCTCCCACTTTCGACCTGCTCTAGAACAGACAAAACCGGAACACTAGTGTTGGTTTGGTTTGCGTGTTCTGGCCTGGTTCTGGCTGATATTTCGGACCAGGCGTCAAATCAAAGCTACGTAGCCTTTTAAAACACCTTCACAAACAAACGTGATCAAGAACCATGCTTATTCTGCACACAGATTAGACCCAAGTGATCATTCTTCGGCAGCTCTCCCTTCAAGCCGTGACAACTTTAGCTGTGCATTCCAGGTGCTAATGCCCGCCGAGAAACATCCAGATGGTGTAAGAGTAAAGTAATTCCTACTTTCGGTCATGTAGTGATGGGTAGTTGTACATTCCAGCTCAAAGCATAAAGGCTGATTATCATATTGAACATCTCAAAAACTAAGCTTTAAGCTTTAAATATGAGTTTTTCCTCAACTGAACACAAACAGAATAACCGAGTGTTGCTTCACATCAGAGCACTGGTCTAAGCAGATCTGGTCCATTTTAACTCCATTTTAATCCACAGCCAGGTTTGATTTGGGCAAGGAAGCCTAACCCTTAAAGCCTTGTTGGTTTTCCTATTCCCCCCCCCACTTCTCTTCATTTCTTCATCTTCATGTCAGCCTCTATGGCACTGCGGCGCCCCCTGGTGCCTCCATCCTAGAAGAATAGAAAGTAAGGGAATAGGGGATGGCAGACATGAGACTGCTGAGTCTGTTAGCCCTGACACTTCAGGCCACGTGTGCGGAATACTGGTCAAGTACCAGGCATTGAAATAGACAAAAGGAGGGGGGGGGGCAAATGCAACATATTTACAACCCAACAAGTAGGGCCCGACCCCTAGGACAATCAATTTAAGAACCTAGAAACCAGTACTTTTAGCTCAGTTGTTACCAGCTACCAAATCTCTCAAATAGTAGAAACAATTAAAAGACTGTAAAAACTAAGATAATTAAATAATTTTTGTTTCATTGGTTTTTACTGCTACATCCTACATTCTATGTTATCCTGCTAAAGGCTGAGATTGGATATGATGACTTCTGCCCATGATTACTGATTCTCATTGGCTTAAGACATGGTGTTTTGTGTCTATGTTTACCAGTTTAGTAGCAAAATAATTACTGTGAGTCTGTAAAGGAAAGTAATAAAGATCATTAAACCGTTTAAATGTGGGATTCATCTAATAGTAGTGCTTCTGGTTCATTGTAAAATGAACAAGCAGACTATACTGGCACTGTATTTGATGCTAAACTGATTAACTGGTCGAACCCCACTAATAAGGAAAAATAGGCACTCCATTCAAAGCAAATACCTGCATTTTGTACTTGGACGTGAACTGTGCTAATGTGGACTCCCTCAAGTGTAAACCATGTGTGTATTTATATGTGTCTACATGTGCGCATTTGTGCGAGAAAAAAAAGAGAGAAAAGGAAAGACAGGATTTAGGGGGACAGAGAGCAAAGCCGTAACCTGGATACTTACAAAGAGAGAGAGAAGGAAAGCAGGAGAGGCCATGGGGAGACTGTCCTGTAGAAGGACAAACAGCAGTGAGAAAGACACACACACACACACACACACACACACCCCTTTTACCTACATAAACGTACAAAACACAGACATACACAGCTTACAGGCAAAACCAAAGCCGAGTAAAGAACACACAGAAATTCACAGAAAAACAGCAACATGACACTGCTAATAATGAATGAAATAATAAACAGGAGCCAGTTAAAGAACGTGCATTAACTGGTCCCCAATAACGTTACAGTTTTTTACCATTATTACCAGTGTCAACATTTCGAGAGTGTTTCATAGACAAAGCCCCTTGTTGCTGGGTGAAACTGAGGCAACTGGCTGGGTGGGAGTAATGTTCTTCTAAATAAAAGCTCTAGATAACCATAAAACACTGCCGATCTAGAAAAATCATAATTTTGATAATATGTCTAGTCAAATAAATAAAAAAAATCTAAATAAATACAGGTAAATTCTCAATAGGAATTCATTCAGACTTAAGAGTGACAAAAAAGTCATGTTAAACAGTTTTGCACAGCACTTGGCCTAATTAGCAAACTACCTAGCTAACTATAGGTGCTCTACTAGTTCATTTTGTGGATGTAATTAGCTAGCTAGCTGTATCTGTCGTACTAGTTTGTTCCGTGGATTTACTTTACAGAGAAGAGCAAAGCATTCTTTTCAGCACTGGCCTTTTTCAGTCCAGCACAGGGCTTCTATCCAGCCAGCGGCGAAGATGCAGCTGGATGCTACTGAACAACTCTGGATGAAAGCGAGGGAAGTTACAAAACATGAAGCAGGCTAAGCATCTCTATGACCACCAAATATGCAGCGAGAATCAGAAGAAAGCTCACACACAAGCTCATGTTAGTCCACAGCAGGTTGTACACACACACACACACACACACACAGACACACACACACACACACACACACACACACAAACAGGCGCAGGTAAAGGTGGGACAGAAATACAGGTGAAACAGAGAGAAAGCATGGACTAGTTTATGTGATCTGTATGTTTGGCATGGGTGTTTGAGCATGTCTGTGATAAATCAGATGATGGTTACGGTCACTGTATGTGATAAACTATTTCAAATGCACATTTTGTGAATGAGGACTTAATGAGTGAACCATGGCGGTGTTGTGCTGGTAGAGACAGCGGGAGGTGGAGTCTGAAGTGTTCATGACCGAGCAGTTTCCACAATGACGGACACATAACACAACCTAAAACAAAATAACTAATTTTAGGCCTGGTTTCCCAAAAGCCTTGTGGTGATGCGATCATCTTAACTGACAGAGAGAGTAGTCACAACTGATTGAGCAGATCCATCATAGCTGAGTGTTCTGTTGTGATGCTTTTGCAAATCCTGCCCCAATGCTGGTTCCCAAAAACTTCACATTGTACCAATTAGGGCTGCGATGACCCGCCTACACTGTTAATAAGCTGCAAACAATGTCAATAAAGGGGAAAAAAAAGACAAATATGCATTTACTTAATGGTCACCAATTGTGCAAGTTCTCCCACTTAAAAAGATGAGAGAGGCCTGTAATTGACATCATAGGTAGACCTCAACTATGAGAGACAAAATGAGAAAACAAATTCAGAAAATCACATTGTCTGATTTTTAAATAATTTATTTGCAAATAATGGTGGAAAATATGTATTTGGTCAATAACAAAAGTTCATCTCAATACTTTGTTATATATCCTTTGTTGGCAATGACAGAGGTCAAATGTTTTCTGTAAGTCTTCACAAGGTTGGCACACACCGTTGCTGGTATGTTGGCCCATTCCTCCATGCAGATCTCCTCTAGAGCAGTGATGTTTTGGGGCTGTCGGCGGGCAACACGGACTTTCAACTCCCTCCAAAGGTTTTCTATGGGGTTGCGATCTGGAGACTGGCTAGGCCACTCCAGGACCTTGAAATGCTTGTTACGAAGCCACTCCTTTGTTGCCCTGGCAGTGTGCTTGGGATCATTGTCATGCTGAAAGACCCAGCCACGTTTCATCTTCAATGCCCTTGCTGATGGAAGGAGGTTTGCACTCAAAATCTCACAATACATGGCCCCATTCATTCTTTCATGTACACGGACCAGTCGTCCTAGTCCCTTTGCAGAGAAACAGCCCCAAAGCATGACGTTGCCACCACCATGCTTCACAGTTGGTATTGTGTTCTTTGGATGCAACTCAGCATTCACTCTCCTCCAAACACAACGAGTTGTGTTTGTACCAAACAGTTCTAGTTTGGTTTCATCTGACCATAAGACATTCTCCCAATACTCTTCCGGGACATCCAAATGCTCTCTAGCAAACTTCAGACGCGCACGGATATGTACTGGCTGGGGAGGGGAACACGTCTGGCACTGCAAGATCTGAGTCCCTGGTGGCGTAGTGTGTTACTGACGGTAGCCTTTGTAACGTTGGTCCCAGCTTTCTGCAGGTCATTCACTAGTTCCCCCCCGTGTGGTTCTGGGATTTTTGCTCACCGTTCTTGTGATCATTTTGACCCCACGGGCTGAGATCTTGCGTGGAGCCCCTGATCGGGGGAGATTAGCAGTGGTCTTGTAGGTCTTCCATTTTCTGATTATTGCTCCCACAGTAGATTTCTTCACACCAAGCTGCTTGCCTATTGCAGATTCAGTCTTCCCAGCCTGGTGCAGGTCTACAATTTTGTTTCTGGTGTCCTTCGACAGCTCTTTGGTCTTCATAGTGGAGTTTGGAGTGTGACTGTTTGAGGTTGTGGGCAGGTGTCTTTTATACTGTTAACGAGTTCAAACAGGTGCCATTAATAAAGGTAATGAGTGGAGGACAGAGAAGCCTCTTAAAGAAGTTACAGGTCTGTGACAGCCAGAAATCTTGCTTGTTTGTAGGTGACCAAATACTTATTTTCCACCATTATTTGCAAGTAAATTATTTAAAAATCAGACAATGTGATTTTCAGAATTTTTTCTCATTTTATCTCTCATAGTTGAGGTCTACCTATGATGTAAATTACAGGCCTCTCTCATTTTTTTAAGTGGGAGAACTTGCACAATTGGTGATTGACTAAATATGTTTTTTCCCCACTGTATTAGGTTACTGTTAAGACATGATTTATTGGTCAATTAATCCAGATTAATATATTATAGAAATAATTAGTTTCAGACCTAGTAACAACCAGTGTTGTAAAGTGCTAAGAATCAGATCCACCTTAAAGCATTGAGTTAAGTCTTCATATGGTTTTGAGAAATCTGCTTTTGGTCAGTTAGCTGCACATCTCCCTGAATGCAATGTGCATCCAGGTCCACTCAACCAATTCACTGGAGTCTGTAGCTTCTTTAACACTGTCCGCTGTTAAACAAGAGCATGCACACAAACAAACTCAACCAAATAAATTGCAATATTTCCATAAATGACAAAAGGCTGGACAGGGTTGTAGGGATGAAGAGGCAATGTTGGTTTGGATTCAAATCGTGTATGCGTTTCTATTAGTTAGAGTAACTTTGAAGTACACATGACTGAACACCACAGGGAGGCATGCATATGAAACAGGTCATGCAGCTGATGCAGCCAGTAACAGTCAATGACACTCTCAGGTACCAAAGAACAATAACAAAATCTTACCATTTCCTAAAACTGGAAAATAAGCTCAGTGCACATGTGTGTTTTATTTTACCTACAGCATATCTAGCAAATTTTGGGAGCATAGAAATGTATGCACACATGTGCAAGAGTGGCAACAGAGCACTGATGCATTACTGAGGCATTCACTTCAGCTTTACGCAAAAGGAACATTGGATCCTCGTCAGTAATCCTTTCCAACTTCACAACCCCACTAAAAAGGATAATTTAGGATAAAATTCCTGCCAGCCTCCTGTAGCTTTGGTTGTTGGGTGTGTGGGTGTGTGTGTGTGTGTTTTTTAGTCTCACTGACCTTTTCCATAGTATCTTGTTTGGAGTTGTTTCTTTTCCTTCTGGGCATGGCAGCAGGTTCTGGCTCTAAATGTGCATCTTTGTGTGCTGGGCTCAGGGTCTACATATATATGAGACTGGGGGTTAGCGTGAATACCACTACCCATAACGACAGGGACTTTAGCAAAAGGTTATGGGTGGGTTTGTATATGTGCGTTTTGAGGGGTTAGTTGATAGTTTAACGATAGTTTATCTGTCTTCATAGGGCTCCTGTCCGCTGGTCCTTGCGTGTCCCTGTGAGCGTTTGTGTGGCTTACCTTGTCGTTGGGGTCTTGCTTGCGGTTAGCCTCACGCCCTCGCAGACTTTTGGCACTTATGCCAGATTCTGAGGTTTGCATGATGAGCTGGGTGGCCAGAAACTGCTGGATCTGTTCCAGAACGTCTCGCTGCATCTCCAGAGCCATGTGGTAGACGTCATGGTCTGAGCTGTTGTACATCACTGCATTCTGGAACATCAGCATGATATCCCGCTGGAACTCGGCCGTTGTACGGATCTGCCCCGTCTCAATATTCTTCTTGATGGCTGACAAGTCCATAGGCCTTTGAGGGGGGGAGGGGAAATATACTCAAATAGCTCCTTGATAATACCTTTAATACATACAAACTACTCATCTAACTATTTGAATCTTGTCAATGTTTTCATACATGCAATGCCATATATACCTTTATATGCCAATATAAATTTCAACTGATCTAAATAAACTGCTGTAAGTGGTGTAGGGGTGGCTGACATGGCAAATGAATTATAGTACCATATGCATTTTAGTACATAAAATGACACTACAATATACAGTTTTCAAAAAATATTTTGATTAATAAAATATTGTGCATTATAATCTATTTAGCCAAGATAATAATAAAATACCTCCCAGTCTGAGTTTGAAGAAAAAAGTGGTTTTAAAGTAGGGAAGCCAAGTTACAACTGGTGATAGACGTGTCACAGAAGTGGTGACAGGAACTAGATTTCACCTAAACCTAAACTAATGTTTCCCATCATGACTTTACTCTGAATTTTTTTTTTTTTTTTTTACATTTGTTTAATAGTAAAATTCCTCTTTAAGACATGAAATGCAAAAAGGGACAAGAGATATTTATAGGTTCATTTTGGTACCTGTGGACAATGCTGTGGTACCCAGGTGCAATGTCATCAGACACAGGCTGTAGGAACACACTTGCATACCTGCAACACAGTATGAATTGTAAAATAAACCTTATAACACACAGAAATAATGTGTTACTGGCTAATGTCGTTCAGGACACTATACAGCTTCTGCAATTGGGTCAGCCTTGATCTAATTTATTAACACTTGCCTGTGATTGGCTGCCGCCCGCCACACCAGCATGATGGCTTTCTTCCAAATCTTTTGAGCCTGCAAAGCCTCTTGATCCTCACTGCATATGGAGCTGAGATAGAGATATGCAAGATGAAATAAGGTGTAAAAATAAGAAGAGCTCATCACAGTATCCGGCAAACAATAAATCAAACAAAAATCATCCTATTCTCCTGCTAAAAACACCCACAGACAAATACTACTTACAACTGAGAGGAGGCGGGGCTGCTGGCGGTGGAGTCAGCAGTGGTGTATCGCTGGGAATTGGTGCCATACCCATCCTCACTCTCACTGGCTGGAGGGTCCACTTCAGAGAGATATGGACCCTCTCCACACTCTTTCATCTCCATCCCTTCATCTGCGTCCACCTCACTCCCTCCATCTTCTTCCTTCACCTCCTGTAAAAAAGGATAAGGAGACACCCAGAAAAACATATCATAGATCAGCATACACCCGTTACTGATTACTGATACATTTAACATTTATAGTCTTTTATGCAAGATATTACTCCATTATTGGAAACCTTTGTTAATATTTTTCTTCTTACTTCTTACCTTTCTTACAACACAGAATGTCACAAGATCTCCTGAATAATTATTTTTATTTATTATTGGGCTACGTTAAAATGCAAAAAAAAAATAAAGGGTAAAAAAACAACAGAAAAAAAAACTAACAAAAACATTTTGAAACAGTTTTGAAAAAAAAAAGCAGTTCTTCACATCATCTCAACATTGTGTGAAACAAAATCTTTCTATGACTTTTATTGACTTTCATTTTTTTTTTAATTTCCACATCACATATTTACTATATTCATACAAAATATCCAGTTCAAACTGAGGTAAAGGACAAGATTTTAAAATGCACAAAAAAAATACCAACTACCTTTGGGTCTCTTCCAGATGCTGAGCTGTCCTCAGAGTCGAGGCAGGGTGTTTCAGCCTCAGGCTGAGCCCACTCTTCACTCTCAGCCTTCACCGAGGGGCTGGGAGTTCTGTTCTCTGTCTGTTCTATCTCCTTTCCTCCTTCTTCTGCTTCTTTCTCTTCAGGTCCTCTGGGTTCAGGCTCCTGTGTTTGCCCTGTCTCTGGTGGGGCTGCAGGCTCAGAGTCCCCCAGAGGCCCGTCGGGTCCCCCAGTCTCCACCACCTCATCTAGCGGCATGGCTGGCTCTCCCTCCTGAACCTCGGGGATGGGCAAACTTGCTGGTACTCCAGCAGGTACTCTCGGCTGTACACTGGGCTCTGGATCAACCGGTTTAAAAGCCTGGTGTTCCCAGGGGCCTGAAAGAGTGTGGCCCCCTGCCACGGCTTCCTCACATAGAGAGAGCGCTGCCTCCACTGCTGCCGCATCCAGCACCTCAACGGATTCATCCACCTGAAGGGAATTTAAATACAGCATACATGGTCCTGAATAATTAGGGAATCAATTGCGGATTATAGTTGTGTACAGTACTGTGTATCATCAGAACATATGCAGCTGATATTGCAACTAGTGCTATGGAATGACAGTATATCTATATACTGTCAATAATATAGTATAATGTCCCTCTGTGTGGAAATGTTTCAAGAAATGTTTTTTTTTTTTTACTACAAGACATCTGTAATGTTATTGACTGCTTCGCACAGAATGAGAATCTCAGTATAAATCACACAGATTGTGGGGTGGCTTTTTGATTTGCACATCAATGTCACACCAAGAAAAAGTAGCAGTACCTTCTCTTCAATAATAGCTATAATATCCCCCACAGTCTCCAGGTCTAGCTCATCCCCCATGTAAGACACAGCCACAAGGTCCTCCTCCACCAGCTCTCCCTCTCTCCCCTCTGTCTGCTCTGCGCCGGTCTGCACCGCCAGCACCGCCTCTGGACCAGAACACTCTGCTACTGCTGCTCCTACCAAAACATACCAAACACACAGTTTAGCTGCATCATGAAGAGCAGAGCTGTTTGATATGGTTGGTGATGATACCCTGTGTTTTTGGCAACATCCTAAAAGGCAGCTTTCAGATGCATGGTTCTGTGTTAATGCATTAAAAAGCCCATCTAGGAGTCAACCTGGTTTAATAGATGAAGGTCAGACAGCATACATGAGATGAGAAAAGTAACTAAATGGATGACTGAGCAGACAAACAAACAAGATTTATAAGTATAATGCAGCCAAAGATAAACAAACAAGGTCTCCCAAGTTATCACTCCTAAAAAACAAAAAAGCAGGTAACCACCAATCTGTATCAGGCAAACGTCATCATGCTTAAATTTGGCCAAACTAATTCCTTTAAACTAGCAGGCAGAGAGACAGAGAGAGAAGGTAGATGTGAATGAGAAAGACTGGGAGAGGCAAAGACCTGTGCTGGATATAAAGTGGTGTCCTGGAGCAGGGGGAGCTACAGTGTGGGGAATAGGGGGCTCAGTGCTGGCTGGCATCTGGACTGTGGGTGAGCTCTCCAACAGACGGGATAGCGTGGGCGCATCTGACACAGAGACACACACATACACAGAGCTACAAACACACACTCACACACTAAAAGCAGCAAGCCACTTCAGATTTACATTAGTGGTTTTCAAACCAGTCCTCAGCAAATATGTGGACAGTCTCGGGGATGCCTGAGGACCTGTTTGAGACTTATTATGAAGACAAACCGATTAAAGAATCATGACCTGTGAATACAATTTACAGATAAACCCCAGTTTAATCCCAAGAAAATAAAATAGGCCACACACGCTGCACAAACACACTAATTAACACTTACACACACTAATAAGACAAATTAAGCAAAGAATAAAAAAGCGTATTTGAAAGAGTCCATATTCTATATTTGTCCTACTTTCTAAGGCAAGTTCACTTTGAACATTAGAGTAAAATGACTACAATAAATTTTTACTTGATCAATTTCCAACCGTTCTTTGTCCCTTGACAATGACAATGGGACAATGGGAGTATGCAGAACGTGACCTAAATGACCTCTGGCTATCCTGGCTGTGCTGTGTTGTGTTGTGCCTTTTTCAAGAACTGGGCGGCTGGCCCCTTCAGTAGGTTGCAATAATAAATCTCCTTCTTGGGAGCCAGGAACATTTAACTAATACCATTTTGCACTCCAATAACTCCAATGCTGCTACGACTGCAGATCCAAAACACTCCTTGTTACTTCAGGGTCAAGAGCAGGTCCAAATTGTTGTAGGATGAATAGGTCATAATAGGTTAAATGTACTCAAGTAATATGTAAAAAGCAAGCTGAGCTTTGCTTAGCTTTTCTTGACTTTTTAAAAACATGATTTGACGTTGCTGTACTATGTAAGCATTAAAAACCTCCTTTCAAAAAAAAAAAAGCAAGACAGATTTGTCTGTCCTTTAAAAACACACCACTTTTGAGGATAAATGTGATAAAATAAATCCCCAGATCTATGCAATTACCTGTAGATACATCATGGCCGGTGGGAAGTGCAGTTGCAGAGGTATGAACCTCCACCCCATGAGCACCGTTACTGAGAGTTGTAGCTGCCTCTCCCTCCACCACCTGAACACACAACATCAACTCTCAGTGGCTGAATCTGACATTCCAACGTTATTTCTAAGCACAAGCGTCTGTGGTTATTTAATCTCTGACATGCTAAAGAAAATAATACATTTGCATGTGTAACTCCAGACAGTAAGAGCTTACATCATGCTTTTGCTTTGCCAAAAATGCCTCCACTTGTAAAAACTGAAAGCAAAAGAAAAATGGCAAATATTATGCAGGAAAGGGTATAGAACTTGTGCCCAGGCTAGAAGAAATATGGCAGCATGATTGCAAACATATTTAAAAACATATGTGTGTTTTTATAAGCCTAGTCCAGGACTACACTGCATTCTGTAAAGAAAATGTAGTCTAGGACTAGGCTTAATTCTTGTCGAGGAAACGACCCTTAATGTTGTTCTTGTTTTACGAAGTGCACGCTCAAGAAAACAAAAATACCAACACCACAGAAGGCACATAGGGTGTCCTAAAAGCATTATTAGATAATGTTCTTTAAAGCCCTTATTTATTAAGTATGGCACTTTACCACTGGATGATGTACGTCAAGTACGGCAGGGTGTGACTACAAATTTCTGATCTTACATTTTGGTGTCTTTCCACTGCCAAGTGAACTGTATCTAAGCACCATGCTAATTTTGGTTACCCTTCATGTTGGGGATGAGAGCCATGTTTGGCAGTTAAAAAGACAATGGGGCCACATCTTACAGAAAATAATCATGTCCATAAACCTGTAAGCTGGAACGTTTTTTTTCTTGCTTATAGTTAAACAGTCCTTGGTATAGTTTGGTCGTTTTTACTGGATATTTAACCATTAAAGCTTACTGTCAAAAAACTGTCAGCTCTTAGGGCTAGGCTATATATTAATATTATGGCTTTTTTTACTGTTATTGTAGTTTATTATTGATAGTTTATTATTAATAGTATTCTAAACAATGTTAGACTTGTTCTTTTTGCCTTATTTGTCTGCTAATCAGTAAGAAAGAAATAACAGAACAACTAAACACAGCTAGCAGGTAGCCATGTACCTAATATCCACCCAAAGGTCATGCCAATTTGTCTAGCTCTTAACTGCATTATAAATACTTTACTCTTGTAAAAATCCATTTGGCTAAATGACATTTAAAGTAGTAGTTAAGGTGACAAAGGTATTTGACAGTTCTGGACAGTTCAGGATTCGGATTTGTAGCCGCACTGTGCTGTACTGCACCGCACCGCCCAACAGAAAAGCACTATAGTTTACATAAATGTAGTCTACATATCTATCATGATGCACTTTTTTCTTCCCTGCCACCTCCCACCTGCCTTATACTTACCAATCTGGGGCTGGCAGATAGGAGACTGCCCTTCTTCAGGAGTTCAGAGAGTAAAGGGGAGGGCGGTGGAGTGGCCTTCTGATTAAGGAGCTTTTTTTGAGGGGATTCATCTACCACAGCACCCAGACTTCCCTCTTTAGGCCCTGGGCCAGCTGGCTCAGACATTGGCACAAACACAGCCACTCCTTGAGCCTGAGCAGAAAAAAGTGTGGTTAAGAGGTTAATTTACTGCATTTAAGACGATGGAAAGCTTGATAACAATCAATAAACAATAATCAGGTGTTCACACACACTGGTGTTTGTTTATTGTAAGGGAAATTTAAATTATCCCACACAGACCTCTGCAGGGTTTCTGGCAAAGCTGCATAGATTACAGACAAGATGACTAGATATGTAGCGTTAGTGGGCTTACTAAATTTAAACTTGCATGTGCTGCTATGACTGCATCTACCATAACTATCTTGGGTCTGTGAAGGCCTTAGAAGCTTTACTGACCATAGGTCAGGGTTATAAGCAGTTCACTCACCACAGGACTGGGACAGGATTCATCCGTCATAGGCTGAGGGGTATCAGGGAGTGGCAGGTCCATGCTGGGTGAACTGGACCCCAGCGGGGACCGGACAGTTACGCTAGGGAGCCTCTTTGGTGTGTTTTTAGCTGCCTGACGTGCTGCAGAGACATCGCAAGGGGAAAGAATGGGTACAGACTTTTTCATCATGAGAACATGTCGAGTCACCTTTTGTGCCTCATTTTGACTGTATTACAAAATGAATTGTATTGGAACTGTATTTTACATAATTACATATGTTTTATACAAGTAAAGTATCTACCTTGATAGGCTGCCTCTGTTGCTTTCCTTTTCCGCTCAGCCTCGTCCTCCTCCTGCTTCTTCTTTCTGCCAGATGTGTTCACAAAGCATCAGTAAGAAATACAAACAAAAATGTATGTTTTGGCTTAATTACACCCAAAACATCCTGGTCACTACCTTTAATATTTGCCAATACATGCTACAGGAATCACCAGGCAGGACGCTAGTTAGATATAAAAACAGTCTTACTGTTCGATCTCCCCCCATAAATCCTCCAGTTTGGAGTCCATGTGTCCAGCCTGAATCAAATCTACTTCTTTCTTCAGCTTTCTACAAGAGACAAAACAGACAGAGACAGTGGTGTCTGAGACGGTCTGAAGTGAGAACACTTAGTTATTTGAATGTAGCTGTGTTCAAAAAACTGCGTGGTCAATGAGGAAAAGTCAGCTAGGGCACCTGTATTTCTCCTGAGTGTCTTTGAGAAGCTTCTTGAGCTCGTCAATCCTCTCTGCAGTAAGCCTGCGCACAATCACATCCTCAATGGTCTCGACCACCTCTCCTTTCTCACCACGCTTCCGCCTGTTGAACAGCAACATGATGACACAGAATTCACAACAATGAACTGCAATTAAAAACAAAATAAATGTGCGTAATTAAACTGTTGTAAACAAATGTAAACAAAGTCACAGAATGGTGTGATTGCAAATGTGCCGTTCCAGAGTTTGACCCAAAGTGTCCCATTATTTTCATTACATACAAAAACACAGAAAACCATTGCACATACACTGGTCATTTTGGATAGTAAATAAAATTACTACATTTGCACAAACTTTGGTTCCATAACATTTCACATCAAAACACACTGAATGGTTTTGTTTACATCTTTCAAACCCTGGTCCTGAAGGCTCTGTCATCCATAGGCTTCAAGTCTCCATATAGTAAAAACTGTGGCATGTGTCTGGTCAAACTTACTTAGGGGCTTCAGTGGTCTCCAACAGCTCTGAATACTGAGATGCACAGTGCTGTAGTAGTAACAAAGAAAAGTACAAGTGTCAATATTAAAGCTACAAGTTTTAGACTAACGGTTAATCTATGATCTCAGACCATTTGCATGCTCATATGTAGATATTCTGTGAGCACCTTTTGAGAAAACCAGTCCGGAGGGCGTCCGGGCTCAGAGAACGGCTTGATGGCTCTGCTGACTGACACCCTGGAAGAACAAGTGTTGCATTTCAAAACACATCCAAGTTTTAACTCGTAAGCAGTAGATACACTAACTGAAAGCTGTAAAAGGTCCCAGATGGGGAAAGTCATTAATTCTATTCTATACCACTGACAGTCACTCCATTATTCATGACAAACACCAGCAATTACATTAAACCCATTGAACTCCACTGACATTAAATTATGTCTAAGATCTCTCAACATATCCCTATCACAGAGATACAAACAACAAGTAGTAAGCCTGGACCTCATTCACCAACCGTTTCTAAGAAGAAAAATCTTCTTAAAACACATGTATGCAGTTATTAAGATTCTGACATTCACCAATATTTTATTATTATAAATTTGTTAATGATAAGATTGTAATTGTGAGTAATTCTGTGCTTCTTTGTAAGGGCTTTACTCAAGAACAGGTTTAAGATAACTATTGACAAGATATTGGTAAATGAGGGCCAAGGTTGCTCAAGATATGCCGCAGAGAAGATCCAACAGATCTCCAACCATGGCATGCATGCATGCATGTCATGGGAAACTGGACCAAAACATGAGCTGTTTACATCTCTATCAGATCAGGAGCGACCCCACGGAGAAAGAGTAACCTTCTGCAACTTTGCAGTGGCTGGATCTCTGAACGGGTCACTGGGTTACTTGGGGGTTAATTAGCTGCAATATCCTCTTACCAATTCTGATCTCCACTTCTCATCACAGAAGATGCAAGGCACAGTTTCTCCCGGATAGACCATGGTTCAGTCGGTCCCAGGGAGAGCATCTTATGCTCTGTACAGCAAAGCATTCAAGGGGAAAAAAAGAAATGATCACTATTCAACACTGAACTACTTATCTAGCAAGAGCTGTCAGTGTTTAACACTGTATTTTAACGACAAACTGCATGAAGCAGATAGCTGGCTGGCCCTATGTTTACGTCCCATTCAGTGTAGCGTTAGCTAGACAGTAAACGAAGCACTCGCTAGCTGTCAGCTCTGGCTCTAGCTCTGGCGCTGGCTAGCTAGCTAGCTACATGTAGGGACGGCTAACGTAAACGTTAGCACGGTGAGGTTTTTTCCAGGACTAAAATGAAGGCAATGAAACCTCTATATGTTCAATAACCCCCAAAATACACTAAAGCTACCTTAATACCGTTAAACGTATCGACTACATGACTGCAAAGCGTGTCTGTTTATGTGTGACCCGTGTTAGCCAGCGTAGCTTTTTGTTAGCTTGACGCTAGCTAACCCCACACACAGCAAAGTACTCGCTGGGTATTTGCTCCCCAATAACTAGACACTAAAACATGAACGCAGTGCACTTAGAGGCTTTAAAGTATTTACAGCGCACTTGAATATCATACGGAGCACTATTGAGGAAAACAGCGCACTCACTTCCCACTCCGGTCGACATTTTCGATGCTAAAGCCGCGCCACGCAGTTCTCGCCTTCCTTAGCCTTTAGCAGCTCCGCCGTCGAAGCTACAGCGAGAAGGACGGCAGCCGAGACCACTCAAAGGCTGCATGGACGACAGGGCGGTACATCGGGGGATTAGCTCAAATGGTAGAGCGCTCGCTTAGCATGCGAGAGGTAGCGGGATCGATGCCCGCATCCTCCAAATGATGTTTTCTTATTCCGAACAGTGTTTCTATCATTTAAGTAAAGACCTGCTTGTTCTTTCACATGTTTGGTATCTCAGGTCCTTCCTTTGTGCTGTCCAGAGGACCACATACACACACGTTCATGTACATTGAGGTCCCTCAATGTAAAAATACAATGTGCAATATTTTTTTTCATTGCAATGTGCAATTATCTGCAAATAATCTGTAAATAATATTGTTTTATCCTCATTTTTTTACTTCTATTATTTATGTGATGTATATATTGGTAATTTATCTACGTTGTCTACGAGTGTCTTGCCATCCCTTTGCTGCTGTGGCACTGTGAATTTCCCCACTGTGGGACTAATAAAGGATTATCCTATCTTGTATCATCTTATATAATATATAGTTCTTTAATATTTACCGGCTATGTGGGAGCAGCAGCCATAGTTTTGTGGCCATTGTAGGGCACTGTCCAGGGTCTAAGGAAGATCTCACTGAAGATTCAGCCTTTAGTATTTGTCATTATAAAAGAAAAATGTCATATCCAGTATGCTTTTGAAACTGTTTCCATCAAATGTAGACTCACTTCAGAATCAGAATCTCTTTATTTCGCCAAGTATGTTACGCATACAGGGAATTTTACTTGGTGAGAGCAACACAAGTATGACATGTAACAAACAAACAGACTGTTAACAAGTATTACACTAAGAGATAAATATATACTAGAAAATAAATAGAATAAGAATTATGTGTTAATAAAGTACTAAAAGTAACAAAAAAACCCTATTTTAATATTTACAGAAAATAAACATCTGTACAGCTGTGCAAATAATCATAGTGCAAATGTTACGCATGTTATGTATCAGTACTGTGTTGCAGTGAAGTCCAGTTTGGTTCAGTGAGATTTAGAAGCTCAGTTTTGTTATAGATTAGGTTTATAGATGATAGTGATAGTGTGAGGTGATAGTGGATAGGTGAGGTTTAGGAGTGCTACAGCTCTGGGGGAAAAGCTGTTAGCATGCCGTGTTGTGCTGGTTTTATTGGTTCTCAGTCTTATACTAGAGGAGTGTCTGGAAGAGGTGATGTCCAGGATGAGAGGGGTCAGCTGTAATTTTGCCAGTGTGCTTCCTCGCCCTGCTGGTGTAGATCTCCTGAAGCGTTGGCAGATTGCATCCAATGATCCTCTCTGCTGTCCTGATTATGCACTGTAGTTTGGCTTGCTCTTCGGAGGTGGAGAAACCAAACCAGATGGTTATGGATGATGTGAGGATGGTCTTGATGATCGCTGTGTAGAACTGGATCATCAGGGTCTGCGGCAGGTTGAATTTCTTGAGCTGTCTCAAGAAAAACATTATTTGCTGTGCTTTCTTGGAGATGGAGAATGTGTTCCTCTCCCACTTCAGGTCTCTGGATATGGTGGTGCCCAGGAACTTGAGTGACTCCACAGTGGAAACTGCAGAGCCATTGATGCAGAGGGGGGCTAGGAAGGGTGGGTTGCATTGAAAATCATTGGTGTAGTTCCTGAAGAGAAGAGGAGGGAGAAGACAACCTTGTGGTACTCCAGTATTAAGTGTCCAGAAAACAAAACCAAGTGTACCTTCTGACAAAACCAGTCCTGAGGCCATCCTGACTCAGAGAATGACTGACTGCTGACTGACACCCTGGAGGAATGGGGTGTTGGCTGATCTGGCTGAGCTTGGGGCCTCTGGTCCATCACTGTCATAATTTCCAGGTAGTAGCTGCTTGTGTACCCATGTGAATACATGTCTAGGTAATTAAACATATAAAACGTTCCAGATGAGGAAAGGAAAGCATGTCATTAATTTCATTCTATCCTGTTCTATGTCACACCGTTATTAATACTGAATGTTACCCACAGCATTAAACCCAACAGGCATCACTGATTAAATGAGATTATGATGAAATCAAATTATACCATGGCCAGATCTCTCTCTGGGCCTCAAAACTGTTGTGGACTCTATTTACTTACTAGTCCTCTTTCACAGGGTTAACCCAACCTCTTGACAGGTGTTTTTTGGCTTCACTGGAATTAGAGCACCTATACCTTTTGGTAGAGACTTCACAAGGATGTCTCTGTTGGGCCCTTGCGTAAGGCCCTTAACCCTTTTGTGCTCCAGGGTTGCTGTAGTATGGCTGACCCTACACTTGTTAAGCCAACAATTTGTGGGTCAGTCTGGTGATCTCTTTTTAATAGTTTGGAAACACACTGTAAACAATGTTGATCTTTAGATGGTTTCAAACACAAGATTTTGCAAGACATGCAGTTGTAAAGGTCATCAGCACAATGAGCTCTAAATGAGCTCTAAAGCTGTAAGAGCAAAAAACTCCTGAATCGTGTTTCAGGCTGTCAAACCAGCCTTCAGTTTCACACCTTGAGAACCTGAAGAGGTGAATAAAACTTAGAGCTGAATGAAACTGAAAAAAAAATCTACTTGATATGAAGCTCATGGCCTGTAAACTTCATAGCAGAGCTGACTAGCATGTAGATTAAGTTTCAAACAGAGATGGTGGAAAATAAAAGTAAACGTCTATGAGAATTTAATAAAGTAAAAGAAAAACACATGCTGGGATTTTCAACTGTCTTCTCTAGGTTCCCAAACATTTCCTATGACTTTTTTTGGACACTTTCCACTAACCACATGACAACATACATATAATGAGTGTATAGAAAACCTGCTAAATTGCATTCTATGAACTGGTTGCTGGATGCATTCCAGTAATAACACTATGTGGTAAATAGTGCAAATCTTTTCTGCAAGATCCCTCTGTGTTTTTTAAATGTGAGACTCGTTGGTTTCAGAGCTGCTCCTCAAGTCAAGTCAAGTGGCTTTTATTGTCATTTGGGCTCTGTACAAGTACACAGTGAAATGAAATGACTTTTTCCAGAACAAGGATGCCACATGGAACAAAACGAGAACAAAAACAATACAGTACAAAGCAGACTGCAGAAAGTGCAACATGCAAGACAGTACAATAAATATGACTCAATTCTGAGTAGAGGTAATGAATGTAAGGTGCATAGATATCAAGTTGCTGGTTCTGCACCAGTCCGATAGCCGCTGCACCTCCTCTCTGTAAGCTGCCTTGTTGTTCTTGGTGATGAGGCCCACTACTGACGTATCGTCTGTGAATTTCACAATGTGATCTGTATTGTACTTGACAGCACAGTCGTGAGTCAGCAGAGTGAACAACAGTGGGCTTAGCACACAGCCCTGAGGGGCACCAGTACTCAGTATGGTGGTACTGGAGTTGTTGTTGCCTTCCCTGACTGATTGTGGTCTGTCAGTCAGGAAATACAGGACCCAGCTACAGAGGGAGGTGTTCAGGCCCAGCACGCTTAGTTTTCCAATCAGGTGCTGAGGGATGATGGTGTTGAATGCTGAACTGAAGTCTCTGAACAACATTCTGACATAGGTGTCTTCATTGCCCAGGTATTTATGCATTCACATGCCAGTGTTGCATTATATACTGTAATAAATAGAACATCCGTGGCTAAAATATGCAATCTGAGTGTCTCTATAGCTCTATAGCTACACTTTTCCAGGACCTCACTAATATTTCCAGGAAATTGTGACCAACTGTCTAATTGTCCAGGTGTTTCCACGACTGGAAAACAAGTCATGTGACTTCCCATGAATGGAAAACAGGTCTACACGGATGTACTGGCGTATGAAATCGATTTTTATAATTTGTTGGGAGATGAAGAGACATCTGGTCGTCTGAATCCAAATCTCCAACAAACGTGCTCAACTGGGCATCACCATAATTTCTTCTTGAAAGGCCAGAGCAGACTCTACCTACTGAGGAGACTGAGGTCCTTTGGGGTGCAGGGAGCACTCCTGAGGACTTTCTTCGACACAGTGGTGGCATCTGCCATCTTTTATGGAGTGGTCTGCTGGGGCAGTAGCATCTCGATGGCAGATATGAAGAGACTGGACAAACTCATAAAGAGGGCCGGTTCTGTCCTGAGGTGCTTCTTAGACCCAATGCAGGTGGTGGGAGACAGGAGGGTGAACAGCTCCCACCCCATGTATGAGACTCTGGCAGCACTGGGCAGCTCCTTTAGTGACAGGCTGCTTCATCCCAAGTGTGTGAAGAAGCGATATTGCAGGTCCTTCCTTCCTGCTGCACAACCATACACACACACTTAACTACACACACATGTTCAGGGAACAGAGGTCCCTCAATGTAACAATACCATGTGCAATACCACCCCCCCCCCACACACACACACATATGCAATTAAGAATAGTTTGCAATAACCTGTAAATAATATTTCTATTGCTTTTTTAATTCTTATTTATATTGTGTATATAGTGTACATTATTTATCTGAGTGTCTTGCTATCCCTTTCTGCTGTGACACTGAGAATTTCCCCACTGTGGGACTAATACAGGATTATCTTATCTTATCTTATCTGAAGTCTTGATACTGGGAATCTGTCAAATATCGCCACCTACCGGCCGGGAACTCCAAATAAGAGGCTAACTTCAGCCCCTGTCTAAAAATCCCGGTTTCCCAGAACTGTAATGCTGTTTTTCGATATCATTCATAAAGGCACCCACTTAAAAATAACTGCCTATAGTGATCACCACACGTTACCATTCCTAATACAACGGAAATCACAAATGAGCTGTTAGTGTTTGTCGATCTTGAGGATGGTAAGGGAGTGTGTAGTAATTGTGCTTGTGCATAAAACCTCTCTTTTTTATTAACACACATTGTAATCACTTTAATTGCGCTGTGTAGTTTTACATAAAGACCACAGATAGCCCTGTCGCACGCTGTTACAGACAACAACTGCAATAGTGAATCCTGGAAAGTGGTTCAGCCAGGCTAAGGGCGCATCGGGGGATTAGCTCAAATGGTAGAGCGCTCGCTTAGCATGCGAGAGGTAGCGGGATCGATGCCCGCATCCTCCAAGCTTTTCGTTTTCTTCAATCAGTGATTTTATTATCCGTGTGATAATACTATTTCAACGTAACTCTCTGAACCGACGACAACTAATAATATCAGTATGTTAAAGACACAGACTGAGGAAATTCATAAAGTCAGATGTAAAAACAAAAGCTTCTACTAACGCTGCTCAAAACACCAGTCCTCATTCAGAATCACTGCCCGTTTTGTTTAAGCAGGCAAAACTCATTTATTTTCCTATGCAATTTTTCATCCTGCAACTCTCGGGTATGTGACGTCAGCGTGAAAGCGCTGCGGCAGTGCAGGGGGATTAGCTCAAATGGTAGAGCGCTCGCTTAGCATGCGAGAGGTAGCGGGATCGATGCCCGCATCCTCCAGACTGCGCTTTTCCTGTGATTAATTATAGTGACTGTGTGAGAAAGTGTGAGGCAGGTGGTGAGATGCATTTATATGCATTTAAGAAAAAATAAAAATAAAATAAAATAATAATAATATATATATCGCTTGTCTTTCTTTGACAACCAGACACAAAGATGTAAGATAATCTTTACTCCCTCCCTCTCTCTCTCTCTCTCTCTCTCTCTCTCTCTCTCTCTCTTTCTCTCTCTCTCGGTAAGAAAAAATAAATATTAACAATAATAAATAACAACAACAACAGCAATAACAATAATAAAGTAACACATTGTTTTAATACAACCATTTTAACGTAACTCTCTGAATCGACGACACCAATGAAAAATAAAAATATAAATATGATAAATAATGATAAGTAAACACTGCATTATTAACATTAAACACAAGTCAAGACGTTGGGACGTTTAAAGCGCAGTTTCCTCCACTGCCACCAGATGGAGACATCAGTACGTTAAAAAATATATAAAACAAGAGCTTCTACTAACGCTGCTCAAAATACCAGTCCTCATTCAGAATCACTGACCGTTTTTTTAAGCAAGCAAAACAAATTTATTTGTCTTTTAATCTACAATTTATGATGAACTTTTGAGATGTGACGTCATCGTGAAACGCAGGCGTCAGTGCAGGGGGATTAGCTCAAATGGTAGAGCGCTCGCTTAGCATGCGAGAGGTAGCGGGATCGATGCCCGCATCCTCCAGACTGTACAATTTTTCAATGATTCATTTTAGTGACTGTGTGAGAAGGTGCGAGGCAGGTGGTGAGAGGCATTTAGATGCATTAAAGAAAAAATAAAATATATATTTTATATATATATATATATATATCTTTAACAACCAGACACAAGATGCAAGATCATCTTTACCCCCCTCTCTCAGATTTTTAAATCCAACCATTTTAACGTAACTCTCTGAATCGACGTCAACAATAAAAAAAATAAAAATATAAATAAGATAAATAATGATAAGTAAACACTGCATTATTAACATTAAACACAAGTCAAGACGTTTGGGTGTTTAAAGCGCAGTTTCCTCCACTGCCACCAGATGGAGACATCAGTACGTGCAATTTATGAGCTTGAACTTTTGAGATGTGACGTCATCGTGATACCCAGGCGTCAGTGCAGGGGGATTAGCTCAAATGGTAGAGCGCTCGCTTAGCATGCGAGAGGTAGCGGGATCGATGCCCGCATCCTCCAGACTGTACAGTTTTTCCAGACCACTCTTTACACCTTAAACATGAGGAGATTCTCCTTTAAACATTTTTTAGAGCTGCTCTTAATAAACTTTGCTACTGAAACAAGCACACATATTAAATGCAGAATTAAAAATATGCTTTTAAGATTTTTCCCTAAATAACCAAAACAAAACGGAGTCTCATTTTTCAGTACAAAGCAAAAAGTAAAGACACAATAAAAACATTATAATGTGTTCCCAATATAATAAATTCAGAACATAAATAAGAACTGTGTTTAAAATAGGCAGACAAATGCCACATTTACGTTTCTTGGAGAGAACCTGTTTCACTTATTTACACTTGGTACATCAATACAATGTGTCATTTGAACAGGGGTGCAGAAACGCTTGCATAAGGCTGTGTGTACCTCCTCAGAGGAACTGCTCTACTGATGTTCAAGCTTTCTTCATCTTCATATTCTGGTCTGATATCACTCCCACTCTGGTTTCACAGTAAGATTTTATTTTTTACTGCTTTATTAGCTATAAAACTCTCATAACTAAGAAGTTCCCACTCTGTGTACCTGAGCTGCCCCGAACACCAGTGCTGCTCCGGCAGTCACATCAGTGTTTCCATGCCAACACACTCATAAAGGGCCTGGTAATGAGCTGATGAGTTCAATCAGTTAAGCTGAACCAGTGACTCCAGAAGCAGGATTGAGAAACACTGTCAACTAGGCAGCTTAATCACATTGTTTAGAGCCTTTATGAGATTACATGAGTTTTAAGTCTTGACATGACATTCTTTTCTAAAACCCAGCCACGTTTATTTTATTAAAAATAAATAAATACAAATCTGAATCTGGCTGTTGTTCCCTACATTGTATCCAAATTTCACAATTAATGAACCAATAGAAACGCTCCAAAATATAAAAGTTTGGCGTGGAGATGGGGTGTACGGTGAGAATAGCGCAGATGGAGTGGAAGAAAGAACAGGGAGATGTCTGAAAGGGTTTTCCTCCTTCTGTAAAGTTGCCTTAAATGCCCTCTGTCCAGCCTACCGTGTGAACCTTTTTTCCAGAGCGGCCGATAATTATGGTCTATGTGGATGGGCATGATTCACAAGCACTGTAATGGTGTATTACCTATGATGAATAAGATCTACAGCACATGTATGACACTTTGCCTTTTCCATTGGATGTTGGGAGCTTGGGGTGAGCTGAGTGAGGCGTAGGCCCACACTGCTGAACTCTTGTGGCACTTAGAGTAGCATTGAAATTCAGAGAATGCGCATGATATCGTAATGACGTGAATAGCAGCAAATTTCACTGACTTTATACTTCTTTTTATTTGGACTCAGCATTTTGTAAACCCCAGGCCCACAGACACATGAGTTTGTATAATGTGGCCCAAAGCTCCACCCTGCCATGCGTTTCCAGTCCTGCTGCTGCCGTTGCTCATTTCAATAAAAAAACGCGCTGCATAATGTGAAATCCTGCGGCTACAGCAGCATTCAGTCGAATCGATATGTACCTTTGCTGGGCTACATTTAATTGATCGTCTCATCTTGCTCGGTGTAGCCTAGCGAAGACGTGCCCTGGGGGGTAAAGCTACGGAGGGAGGCCAGTGAAAACAGAGGACACTGGGGGGCGTGTTTGAGCTGGATGGAGGAGGAGTGAGACGAGGCCATGCTGGAGTTCAGCTGGGCAGGCAGCCCGGGTACAGCTTGAGTCCAGCTGCTGCTGGGGCATGGCACTCCTCGCTCAGAAAACTCCAGCAAAGAGAGAGAGAAAGAAAGAGAGAGAGAGGGCAGGGCTGGGAAGGAATGGGGTGGGATTCACTAAAAACATGATTTGATGATTGAAGTGTATTATATAGTTATGAAGTGTGTACAGTATACATAGTTTAATTCAAAATTACTATTCTGTATTCACATGGAAATGATATACAAATGTTAATCCAGCAAATTGGGGGTATAGGGGTGGGATGGGGTAAAGGTGGTGAGTTAGATGTGGTGGATATGAGCAAATGGTGAGTGGATCTGTATAGAAATAGAGTATAAGGGGATTCTGGAGATGGAGTGGAAGTGGGTAGATTGGGTGGGATGTGCTGGGGTAGGATGGTGTGGGTTGGGGAGTGGTAAATGGAGTGAGGTAAATTGGGGTTAGATGTGTGGGTTGGGCTGGAGAGGATGAGGTGGATTGGGATAAATAGAAGGTTCAGGGTGGATGGAGTGGGGTAGATGGGATAGGGTTTGTGGGGTAGAATAGGTGGTGTGTGTGGGATGGGCTTGGGTAAACTGAGTGGGCAGGATTGAATGGTATAGGTGGCATGGACTGGGTTAGATGTGGTGGGGTGGGGTAGATAGAATGTATGGGTGGTTTTGTAAGGCTAGATGGGGTGGCTGGGTGGCATGGGCTGGGTACACAGAATGGATAGGGGCAGTCAGCTGTAGATGTGTGGGACAGGCTGGGGCAAATCGATAGATAGATAGGTAGATAGGTAGATAGGATGGTATAGGTGGGATGGACTGGGTTAGATGTGGTGGGGTGGGGTAGAAAGAATGTATAGGTGGTTTTGTTAGGCTAGATGGGGTGGCTGGGTGGCATGGGCTGGGTACACAGAATGGATAGGTGGGGCACTCAGCTGTAGATGTGTGGGACAGGCTGGGGCAAATCGATAGATAGATAGATAGATAGATAGATAGATAGGTAGATAGGTAGATAGGATGGTATGGTGGGATGGGCGGGGGTAGATAAGATGGTATGGGTGGGATGGGTGGGGGTAAACTGGATGGTATGTGTGGGATGGGCTGGGGTAGATAAGGTGTTATGTGTGGGATGGGCTGGGGTAGACAAGATGGTATGTGTGGGAAGGGCTGGGGTAGATAGGATGGTATGGGTGGGATGGGCTGGGTTAGATAAGATGGTATGTGTGTGAAGGGCTGGGGTAGATAAGATGGTATGGGCTGGGATAGATAGGATGTTATGGGTGGGCTGGGCTGGGATAGATAGGATGTTATGGGTGGGCTGGGCTGGGATAGACAGGATGATATGGGTGGGCTGTGCTGGGGTAAATTGGATGGTATGTGTGGGATAGGGTGGTATGTGTGGGATGGGCTGGGGTAGACAGGATGGCATGTGTGGGAAGGGCTGGGGTAAATTGGATGGTATGGGTGGGGTGGGCTGGGGTAGATAGGATGGTATGGGCTGGGGTAGATAGGATGGTATGGGCTGGGATAGGTAGGATGTTATGGGTGGGCTAGGCTGGGATAGACAGGATGATATGGTATGGGTGAGAAGGGCTGGGGAAGCTAAGATGGTATGGGTGGGCTGGGCTGAGAAAAATAGAATGTTATGGGTGGGCTGGGCTGGGGTAGACAGGATGATATGGGTGGGTTGGGCTGGGGTAGACAGGATGGTATGGGTGGGAAGGGCTGGGGTATATAAAATGTATGAATGAGATTATCAGGGTAGATGGGGTGAATAGGAAGCGGTGGGCAGGGTAAGATGATTTGGTCTGGGGTAAATAGGGAGGGGTTTGGGATGTGTGGGTTGGACTGGGTAAATGGAGAAGGGAAGGTAACATATTTATGGGTGGGATAAGGTAGATCGGGTGGGATGGGGTAGGTCGGAGCAGTATAAAGGACTGTGACACAGTCAAGGAATGAAAGTGTGGAATGGCTCTTTTGTAGTTTTGTGAAAGCAGGCAGCATTCTGTTATAAAGTGACCTATTTACTGTATGTCTGTGAGCGAGACCCTCAAAAGATACTTTACACACACACACACACACACACACCAATACAGGCTTACTCACTCAATACAAACAGGCATATACACACACACAAACACACCACACACATAAGCAACAGAGGAGGAGAATGCATGGTCAGAACCAGGCTGAAATGACTTTGTTTATTACAGTTGTGTAATTAATAAAGGCATCGTGCCATTACAGTAATGCATCTACTCCCTCCATCTCTCTCTCTCTCTCTCTCTCTCTCTCTCTCTCTCTCTCTCGCTCTCTCCCTCTTTCTCTGTCTGTCTCTGTCTCTCCCGCCCACAGAGTCCATTAACCACAGAGACCTGAACACAGTGTATAGGGCTGATAGCCTCCCTCTGGCTCTGGCCCTCTCCACTCCATCTCCCTCCATCATCCCTCACTCTCTCTCTTTAGCTCCCTCACTCCCTCCCTCCATCCCTCCCATTTTCTCTCATTCTTTTCATGGCTCAACCCCAGTTTGGGTTTTAGCTGAGGTCATGAGCAGTGTGTGTGTGTGTGTGTGTGTGTGCATATGTGTGTGTGAGTGGGAGCCTATTTCTCTGCCTTTTTTTCTTCTGACTGTCCATCTGTTTCTACAGCTTCTGCTGATCCATGAGTATGTGTACATATACAGTTGCACTCAGAATTATTCAATCCCCAGTGCAAATTAGGTTTATTAGCCAAATGTACAAACTTTCCGCTGTTTGCAATAAACCAAACAAACAAGACCAATTTTAATACCTCAACACAACTAATAGAAAAAGTGTTTTCTCCAAATGTAGCACAAAAGCCACTTTTAACTACTTCTGTAGACTTAGAATTATTCTACCCCTTCTTGTCAAGCATCCTTTGTGCTTAGAAGAGCACCATGTTGCTGTTATGACCTGATGCAAACGTGACGCATAGCAAGACTCCAGCTTCTGGCTGTGTTCCTTAAAAATCTTAACCCATTTCTTTAATGTATATTAAATATATATATTCAATGTCAGATACATCATTATTGTGGGAGTTGTTATTGTATAGACTTCAAGTAAATGTAGTTCTAATGTGATGTGTTGTTAATCTTGTTACATGCAGGTAATATTGTAGAGCAGGCTCGCTGATTTAGTAAGTAAGTCCTTAAAATAATGCCAAATGTTCTGAGAAGCAAAAAGCAGAAGGAAAAATGACAGCATTGTAAATTCTGTCAAGACTGTTTTGCAGCCAGTAAGCATTCTTTTACAGTTGTGCACTTCTCAGTTCAAAAAGTGTCCCAATTGTGATCCCCGTGAGGTTGGGGATCTAGTGAATCACTGGCTACTGAACAAATGATTGACGTACTGCAGTAAAACGACTCGCTCCCTGAATAGACCTTTCTCTCAGAAAGTGCCGCTTATTTCTGTTAGGCTGTAGTAGCCTTACACCCCTTTGAAAAGCTGCAGTTAGCTGAGATATGTAACAGCCATTGCTTGCTCTCACTATTCACTTTGTTCCATTAGCTATAATTTTGTTTGATTGTTGACAATCCAACAGCTGGGAAAACTGTGATCACAAGACTCTTTTGACATGCGTGAAAAATGCTAAGTCAGCAAAAAAAGACATTTAAGTAAGTTTTAACCAAAGCGGTTGTTGTCTTGTTGTATCCTTATAGTTGGACTGTGCAGCTCTGAATGTGAGTTAACAGCAATTATTCATTCCTCGCTCATTAAGTTTAAAGTTTTTTACTTTGTATTTAGTCGTTCACATACACACTTTCACACATATTTTATGTTAATTTTTAAACATGCAGGAGACCGGCTGATTCTGGGGGTGGATATACTTTTTAAAATTTCTGTGACTGACTGAAAACCTGCCCCACTGTCTCCTGTTGGATGACGCATGGATACATTAGACTATGTAGAACTCAGACAAAGGACTGTAACGTCAATGTGTGGCCATGCGATTGTGTCTGCTGTCTGTCATTATATCATTCCTATTGAAATCTGAATTAAGTATTCAAAAGTATTGGACGAAAGGCACCCAAAGGCCTGGCTATATTGTTAGAGAAATAAAGCTTGTGAGAGTTACAAAGCTGAACCCAGCTTTGCAATTAACTAAATTAATGAGTGCTCCAGTCCTGCAGGTTGTGCTATGTGATTTACCACGTAGTACCATGTCTGTAGCACCAACCAATCACATGTGTTTTTGCGTGTTGTGTATGGAGTTCCTTGAACAACTATGTGTGCCACACAGCGATGTCCCCATGGGCCATCTGTGATCCTTCATTTTCACTACAGTTCCCTTGTTTTGTTTGCTGAAGCCAGGTGAACTCTTTGTTTTACTATTTTACTGCCATGGTTTGGGTCATCTTGTTTCCTTAGTAGAAGAGCCACTGCAAAGCAATAAAGAGTCATTTTGACAAATCCCATCCCATGATGAAACAGTTCTGTCCTGATAGAAGCATTCTTGTCCTTGATGAACAAAGTCCGAGAGGTCACTGAAAGGTTTGATGAGGATGAAAATGAAGTAAATCATATGCTACGGCCTTCACAGTCACCAGATCTCAGCCTAATTGAACACATATGGACAAGGGCATAGGAGATGTGGGGCATGTGGAAAACACTGACCTGCTTCAGATTCTTCTGTACATCTACTGGACTCAGCAGTACAAGGGAGGTGCCCCCTAAAATTTCCCTTTATTGGGACCCTCAAAGGTGGTTCTGTATTAAACACTCAAAGCTTGCATTGAAGCTTATAATAGACAAACATACATTTCACTTGTCTGTTGCAGTGTAACAGTGTCTTATTCAGCTGCTGTTTTCCATTCCTAACAGCAGACTGAACCCTGGTTAGGAAAGGAAACACATGGTATCACCATTGTAACACCCAAATCTACGCACCCAACGTCCTGCCAGTCCAGGGGACTGAACCAGCAACCTTCTAGTACCAAGCTATTTTCTTTAACATGACCATGATCTCCCTCATGTTAAGCTACCCTTGTATTTACAGTCAATTATATATATAGAACTTCCATGAGGCCCAGAGCGACCTTTTTCCGAATGAGACCGGTCCCACTCATGAAAATCAGAACATGTCTGGTTATTACCTTCATCAGTTCCTAATTATATTTAGCAAGCTAATCTGACATATTAGGGCTTCACTTCTGCTTGTGAACCTCTTTCCTAACCAATATGAGAGAGGACGTTAACAGGGCTGAGAAGATGAAAGCTAGCATGTGCCTCTTCTGAGTCACATAAAGCACCACCACATTTTCAACTGTTGCTAATGCAGCATCATTAAACAGGGGCTTGGTCACAGGAGGAATTCATACATATGTGACTAAAAGACCATTTCAGGATTCGTACAATTTGTACTTAATATAGTTTGACCCGCGTACATTTGCATTGATTACTGACGCAGCCAGAGATGAACAGAGAATGCAACAAAGCAACCAGTGAAATGAAATTTTACTACCTGAACCCACACTTCAACATCAACCTGAACTTAACATAACACTAACCATAACCCAATCTTAAGCTAAGCCTTACTCTAACCCTAACCTTAACCATAACCTAATCTTAACCTAAGCCTTACCCTAACCCTAACCTTAACCATAACCTAATCTTAACCTAAGCCTTACCCTAACCTTAACCTAAAATTAACCTAAGCCTTACCCTAACCCTAACCTTTACCATAACCTAATCTTAACCTAAGCCTTACCCTAACCATAACCTAAAATTAACCTAAGCCTTACTCTAACCCTAACCTTAACCATAACCTAATCTTAACCTAAGCCTTACTCTAACCCTAACCTTAACCATAACCTAATCTTAACCTAAGCCTTACCCTAACCATAACCTAAAATTAACATAAGCCTTACTCTAACCCTAACCTTAACCATAACCTAATCTTAACCATAACCTTACCCTAACCATAACCTAAAATTAACATAAGCCTTACTCTAACCCTAACCTTAACCATAACCTAATCTTAACCTAAGCCTTACCCTAACCATAACCTAATCTTAACTTAAGCCTTACTCTAACCCTAACCATAACCATAACCAACATTTAGCCTAAGCTTTACCCTAGCCGCAACCCTAACCTTAACCATAACCTAAGTCTAACTTTAACCTTAACCTTACCCTTACCTTACCCTTACCCTTACCCTTACTCTAACCCTAACCCTAACCCTAACCCTAATCCTAACCCTAACCCTAATCTAACCTAACCTTAACCTTAACCTTAACCTAAGCCTAACCATAACCTAATTTTAACCTAAGCCGTACCCTAACCCTAACCGTAACCTTACCCTGAGTCTAACCTTAACCTTAACCTTACCCTAAGTCTAACCTTAACCTTAACCTTACCCTAAGCCGTACCCTAACCTAATCTTAACCTGTAGGGGGAGCTCAGGAGCCAATTATCACATACTGCTGCTTTAAATAAAAAAAATCTAAAATATTAAAATGTGCCAAAGGATCCCATATTCACTTAGAAAAATGAAGATAACCTGTAATTTGAGAAGAGTAACCATAACCCATGGCAATACTTATATATATATATATATCCAGGAGAAGAGCATACACTGTGTAAATATATGGGGACATATGCTGCTATCTATAACCTCATGTACTGACATTGAATAAAAAAAACAAGTTTGTGTGTGTACGTGTATGTGTGTATCTGTGTGTGTGTGTGTGTGTGTGTGCTTGCTTGCTTGCTTCTATGTGTGTGTTCTTCAACTGTCCTCTGTGCCAAACTTTGTTGATATTCCTGGCTGAAATCAGGCCATGCATCATCGTGGCCTCGTTTGGGTGATTAGGGCAAAAACCACCTGAGCCCCAGATTAACACACACACAAAACATGTCCGAAGACACACACACACACACACACAAACACACACACAGATACACTCATACTTACATACACATACTGTACATGTATGCACACTCACAGTAGTGCTTAGCACAGCAGGCCTGTATACCTGTATAACTAAGGACCAGAGTGTGCACTATACCACAGTTTGTTCTGACCTCGCAGTGTTATTGGCTGATTGCCTCTAAAAGAATCAGGCCTTATTTTTATATTGTAGGAAATATGTAAATGACTGTTTTACTGGTTTGGGTCCACTTGTCCACTGCAAATCAAAACAGAGTTATTCTGACTGATCCTTTCCTATGAAGAAGCATATTTGTCCTGATGGAAGTATTCTGGAAATAACTGAATGGTTTAATAAGTCACTGATGGTTTGACATATCAAGACCTCTGAAGGTGCACATGCCAAAAATGCTCAATCTGATAGAAACCTTGGGATTCAGAGGCCAAGTCAACATCTTCAACCTTTCTCATGTTCTGCAAACATTTCTGCAGTGTGGCAGACTGTATTATCCCGTTGAGAGATGCCAGTGTTGCTAATGAATACCATTGTCACAAAGAGGTGTCAGAAACAATGTTTAGCTGGGCGGTATGTGCCAGGACCCAAAGTTTTCCAGAAGAACGTTGCCCAGAGCACACTACCTCCGTCCACTTCCCTTCTTCCCCCAGGTAAATGAAAGAAATGTCCTGGCTGTCTAAATGAAGTCATGATGATTGGTCCTATATCAATATATTATGGCTTATCCTATATAGTATCACTGTAGCTGATCCTGTAGTGAATCATTATATAATCATTATATAGTCCTATATAGAATCCTATATAGAATCATAATGCTTGGTGCTGTACAGAATCATGATGATTGGTCCTGTATGGAACCATGACAGCTGGTTCTGTGTAGAACCACATCATCAGGATAGCTGGTTCTATACAGGACCATGGAAGTTAGTCTCTTTCTATACATACCTTCTTTTATTTGCCTGTGTGCTCTCTCTCTCTCTCTCTCTCTCTCTCTCTCTCTCTCTCTCTCTCTCTCCTCCACGACACACACATGCACACACACATGCAAACACACACACACACACACACACACACACACACACACACACACACACACACACACACACACATTACGAGGTAGTTGTGGGTGATATGTAGCTGCTCCGAGCACACGTGTGACCGTTGTCTCATCGATGTGACACTGCGAGGTGTCACTTGGCACAGATAATGGAAAGATCAAAGGTCAAGTGTGAAGAAGGGGTTGGGGGGAGTGAGCCAGGCACTTTGGCAAATTGGCTAAATGTCCCAAGAGAGAGAGAAGACGGGAGGGGCACGAGACACGGGGTGACACTGAGACATGACATCATAGAATCCCCCCGAAAACAGTGTGATGTGTGTGAGTGTGTTTTATTCATGTGTGAGAAAGCATACGATATGATCTGATGTGATTGCAATCATTGAAGGCCTATTATAATCACAATATGTAGAAATATTGCAATATATTGTAGTGAATTTATCAGAATATTGAATATGCTTAATCCCTCTCTTAACTAACAGTTTTCATTGTGGAGGTGTAATTACTGTACTGTGCTGTACCACTGTAAAACCTAATAGATTAGAAAGGCTCAAAATAGTTAAGGCAGTTTATTATTGACTAATATTCATAGGGATGGATACAAACAGCTGGGAATTAAAAATACAGCCCAAAGAAATCCCAGATAGGACATGAAGAATAAACATCACACAATATAAAATAGACTTTTTCACCTAATGGTCACAAGAAAAGTATCTTACAATATTTTTTCTACAGTGGATAAAAAACTGCCTGAAAATGACCAGATTTTTAAATATAAAGTATCTCAGGATAATTACCTTAAATTTTCTCAGGATAATGAGAAAAAGAAATGTCATTGTGCATGCATTGTTTTACCCATAAAATATATTGGGATAATTATTTTCTTCTAATTGCCTGGGGATAATGATCTTGAAATATTTAATTTGAGAAAAACATTTTTAGGTATTATAGAAAAAAGATCTAAAGATCTTTCAGTGTATGTAAAAGGTTATTCACACTCACACATCTCAAGTCACACTTATATACATGTCCAAATGTTTGTGAACACCCCTTCTAATGAATAAAGTGTTACTTTAATTGTTACCCATTGACAACATACAACACAAACACACACATAAAGCTTGTCTAGTCCCGGTAGACAAGTATTGCCAATAGGACTCTCTGGAGATAAACATGAACATACTGGCACCATGCCTAATGCCAGGCGCGGGATAGAGTGGTATAAAGCTGCCCAGCATTGAGCTGTGGAGCAGTGGAACTGTGTTCTCTGGAAGGATGGTGGTCCATTGAATGAGGTTGGGTGGTAATCATCTATCATTCTTAACACATTTGTCACTGAGTGAATCAAATCCTCATAGCAATGTTCCAAAATCTAGTAGAAAGCCTTCTTCCCTGGACAGTAGAGACAGTTACTCCATCAAACGCAGGATAAACTCTTTTAATGCTTTAATACTTGATTTCAGAGGAAAACATTAATGAGAAGTTTAATACTTTGTACCCATATAGGGTATAAAACGAAATAAAACACCAAAAATAAAACAAATATTATTATTAATAATATTATAATATTATATTAATATTATTATTATTATATATTATGTATAATTTTGTATACTACACATTTTGCATAATTCAGTGTATAATATTAAAGTATTGCAATGGGACTTTACCCCAGTACAGTTCAGTTCAGTACTGATCTGAGATATGATCTGAGTGTAAAGGATAGATAAGAGGTGAGTGTGTCCAGAGTCCAGATGCACTTTGTTAGCATAACATGTGTGTGTGTATGTGTGTGTGTGTGAGTCTGTTCTATGTTTAGCTTGTAGGAAGCAGAGCTTGGAAGGCTTCAGCTGATGACATCAGCAGAGATAACACCATACGATGGGAGGTGTCGTAACTGAATATAGTGTGTTTTACACACACACACACACACACACACACACACACACTGCAGAATGCGTCAGAGATGGTCCCAGACCAGATGGGCTTATCAGACATAAAGACTCACTCACCACACACACACACACACACACACTCGCCCTTACTGTCTTGAAGTGACGCTATCTTCAGTCTTTGGCGTGCTGTAAATCATAGGGCTCTTCTGCGCTCCATCATGCAAGAGTGTTAGACACACACAGCTTTAGCACTCAGCACGACTGCAGGTGTGTGTGTGTGTGTGTGTGTGTGCATTTCAGAAAAAAGAGAGACAGGTGGAGCAGAATGTTGTTGACTGAAAAAGCCAAATGCAAAGAAACGCAGCAATGAGAAAATCTTGCTGTCTGTTCGGGCAGCTGTGTGAGACAAACAGAAGCACACACACTCTCACACACCCACATACACACTCAGCTTTATGACAAAGTATCCCTAAAAAGGTGGTTCTAAAGTGACCAGAGACCTTTCATGCAGCTGCCCAATCGATTGTTTTAAATAATCAATCATGAAACACCAAACTCCACTGGAGCTAGCAGGCTAAACTGGTACAAACCAACCAAATTTAAAAGGGAACTCTGACCAAAAAGAAAAACTTCACTACAATTGTCATAAACATGCCATTTTTCTACAATGGTGCTGTAACAGTCTCCAGGGCAGGATTTTCTGATTTTAAGACCCCCTTCTTATGACGTATCTTAAAGATGGGGAGAACTTATAAAAAACACCTGATTTGGGTAGATTTTGGGAGAAGGGCTGTTCTGAATCTTGTTCCAGTAATATCTCACCTCAATCTGGCCTCTTCCCAGCCAACATGCTCATGTGGGGCTCACATGGGTGGAATGTGGGCTAGGTGAGTTCCAGGTGGGCATGGGCTCTGAGTGGATTTGTACATACTTGGTTACTGGGACCCAGTTGAGCTGCCCTAATGGGCCGTATTCTTACAGCCCACCTTAATCTCATCCAGGCCCCATGTGCAGTGTATAATCCAGATGGTGCCCATGCTTAACCCATCCTTTTCCCATCACTGACCCTGTTGGGCATCCATGTAGGGCATCCATGTATGTAGGGCCAATGTGGAACCAGAGGACAAATCTTTCTGTTTTCCAGTTGGGCTATCTATACATGCCTCCACATGACATCTACTGTGTGTTGAATATCAATGGAACTGTCAGCTGCTTTATGGTCTGCATTCCAGTACCTCTGATTTGTAGTGCTGACCGCGCGCTCCTAAATGCACACAAATATACCTTTCTGTCTGTTGGAGCCCTAGGCAAAAACACACAGGGAACCTCTCCAACCAGTGTGCTTCACCAATAGGTTATAAATAATTGTCAAAAAAAGCAAAATGTAAATGCTTTGATTTCAATTCATTTAATTAAATACATGTATTTAAATAAATAAATGTATAGGGAGCACTATATCTTTCTCTTTGTGGCTGGTGCCAGAAACGTAAGAAATGATCATGAAGAAAGATAATAAAGTGATACAGTATATCATATACTTATACCAGATCTAACATGTTAATAACATCAAGTGAAAAAATCTTCTAGTAAATTCTTAAATTCAACTATTCTTCTCGGGAGCGCTGAGTGACTCAAAAGTGCGACTAAAAATCCAAAGCCATTACTCTTTGCTGGTAATCTCTCTGGGTGTGTAGATGGCGCTCTCTCTTCTTATCACTCTTAAGTGATGTTGGCCGGCACATGCATTTGTTAGCTGTTATGAGTGCAGTGATGCTGGGGGCATTGGTGGCAGGTTAAAAGTTTATGTATCACATGTAAGTCCTTCCCACTAAAGTACACTAAAGTAACGCTAAGTAAAAGAAAAACACTACAAGGAAAGCAAGTTAAAGAGTACAGTACAGTATGTACAGTACAGTACATGTGTAAAGTGCATTGTACAAAAGAACAGTATTTGTAAAACAGCAGCGATATATGTAGTGGGCTCATATTAATGGGTGCATGTCAGAGTTCAGCCAGTTCAGAGTGGAAGGGGGAAAGAGGGAAGCCTGATGGCTTGTAGATAAAAACTGTTAGTCAGTCTGGCTTTCCTGGGCTTCACACTCCTGTAGCACGATGGTAGGAGAGTGAAGAGGCTGTGTTGAGGGTTTGTACTGTCCCTGATAATGCTGTGGGCCCTTCATTTGATAGGGACAATGTAATCGTTCCAGTGGTATTAAACTTATGTACTGGAGCTTGCACTGGCTACACTACAGATATGAAAAATACAATACAATAGACAATCATTTTCACCAATAAACCATAGTAATTTAGAGTAAGCTACACTTTTAATCTTCATTATATATATCCTTATAAATATCCCTATGTCCATTTAATCCGTATGATCTGCTCTATTCACAGCAGTCTTGCTTTATTCCTACTCTTCCTCTTTTTTCTTCTTTCTTCTTTCACTCCCAGAAGGATGAGTTAACTCCTTTTTGTTTTTCATGCAACAGAAGTGAGTGGAATCAGGTGGGGCCCCCTTAGGGTAGTCGGCTCTCTCTTACTGTCATTGCAAACTTTGCACGTTGCCACTGCTGTAGTTTAAAGTTTGTCGGTCCTTAGGGGCCCTAAGCAGTTGCCTGTCTTGCCTGGTGCAACATTGTATCAAGCCTAAAACATAACCTTGCTACTGAAAGGCTGTGTTGGCTGAAACAGACATTTAGCAGTGTTTACCTCGGTCTGTGCCCCCATGGCCTGAAATATAGTGTGAAAAAAGTGCAAACTGAAGCGATTGGTGACACAGCATTGTGCATTGTGTAAAATGTAGTTAGTAAGTTAACATTAGCATGTTGTGGGAGCAACAAGCCGGTCCATTTGTATTGCTGCATGTTTGATAAGGGGTCTGACAAACACATACAACCAATCGACCACTTGTTGTTCACCAAGCAGCAACATGCTAGCAAGCATATTAGCTAGCTAAAGCTAAAGCTATCTGTCCAACGAACTTAAAGATAGGTGACTGTCAACTAGAATAAGGAAGGGAAAGAGTGTTGAACATTTGAACACTGTAAATATGTTTAGGCGGGTTCGGTCTTTTAGTAGCATGATTAAGTTTCAGGTGTGATACCAGGTAGGCCTGGTTTCAAGCATCACCTCTGTCCACCAATAATTTTTGCAATATCTTTTAAGACAATGGTGAGAAACAACAGCTTGAAGCATGTTTAGGGCAGTGATGACTGAGTGGTTAGAGCACTATTGATCACAGGTTTGTGGGTTTGATTCCAAGGTCTGCTAAGTTGCCGGCTCAAGGGCTCTTGAACAGGGGTGCTGCAGCATGGCTGATCCTGCACTCTGACCCTGGATTTCAAGCTGGGATATGTGAAGAGACGAGGTTAGTGTATAATGGCAATTAAATAAATGTAACTTGAGATTGCCAGAGCAAACCTGAGACACCAAACATGGCTTGACTGATTGACTACATTTGGTATAAAGAGCGTCTGTGTTTAGAGTGAGAATGAGGGTTTTCCTCTGTGTTCCCGCTTGCTTATATTTAAAGAAAGTAATTACATCTATGGCATTTAGCTGATGCTCTTATCCAGAGCGACTTACAAGGTTACCCATATTACAAAGATGGGCCAATGCAGTGTTTGGAGTCTTGCCCAAGGGCTCTTATTAGTGTAGCACAGCATAGTCACCCAGACTGGGAAACGAACCCTAGTCTCCCACATGGTGTAGTAGCTTACTGGCAGGTAGTGGTGCTATCTGTTGTGCCACAGGGAAACTGGTCATATAAATTGATACATTTTACATCAGATCTTGGTGCAGGTCTTTTGCTGTCACGTAAATGTGTGCTCATATGGGGGATTCTATTCAGGGGTTGAATAATTCTGAGACTGCAGTCGTCATTAAAAGTAGCATTCTGTGTGGATGTTTGTACGTTTTGCTAATAAACCTAACTTCAAGTCCATGAATATTTGGACAGTGACACGAGCTTTGTATTTTCCCTTTAATTTTAGCAACCCAATGGATATGAAATGAAGCAGCCAAGATGTGAGATGAAGACCTTCAGCTTTAATTCAAAAGATTTTTCAAAAATATACAGAGGCAAAAATACAAAATGACATGTTCCTGTCTGAATACTTATGGACCTATGTGTACTACTACTGTATACTACAACTACTACTATGACTATTACGACTACTACCACCAAACCTTGCATCTTACAACTGAGGCCTATGTGCACCCCACAGCCATAACATCTTAACCATGGTGAAAACCATGTGCCCCAGTGTCAAAAACAGCACTGCAGATAATGCTCCTGTTTTTAGAAACAGTTGAGGGTTTGTTTTTTGAGGCTTAAAGACGTGTTCTCTGCTGTATTTACTGCAAGCAATGGGGTGACAACCTTGTTTCAGTTATTTAGGTGTATGGCACCATGTTTTCTCAGTCCACAGGCCTGTTTCAACAATGGGTGTCAGTCAGGGAGAGATCAGTCAGTGACTCAGTAAGAGACTCTCACAGAGTGGCTCACTTGTCAGTCCAGGAAAGAAAGACAAAACTGTGTTCACACATTGTATTCATTTGGATTAAGTAAATTCAATACAGCTATTTTTACCAATGGAAAGCTTCTCAGCTAAGTTGTATTTTCTTCAAATGTGCAGTTGATGCAGCATTAGTCAGTGTTTTAAAGTCTGGGGATGATTCTTTGTTACTCTTAGAGTGTTTTGAGAGGGAGAGAGCGAGTTCTTAAAATGTATTCAGCGGTGCACAGATAACTATCTTCAAGTCAATGTTAAGAAAACTAAGGATATTGTTATTGACTTTTAACGAGCCAAGACTGTAGCTCTCTCTCACCGTGACTCACCGTGTAAATGCAATGGCTTTCAGACTGATCATAAACTTCAAATTCATAAAATCAATTAAGATGGCAAGTAGCGCTAAAGGAACGCTGAACTTACATTTAATACAACTAGTTGTAGCCTGAATGATTTCATTCGCTGTCTGCATGAGTCAAATGGGTGGTTATTAAGGGCAGAACTATAACAACCAGGTTCAGTCAGTCATTTGTTCCTGCTGCTATTAATGCATTTAAAAAACTGAACACGTTTAAAAACCTTAATTGGTCTGGCTGTACTGTGCGCTAATGGTTTTGTTCTTTGTGTACTTCGTGTTCAGGTCATTATGGTCTTTGGTGTGTGACGTAGGGTGGGGTTTGTTTTGTATGTGAGCAAGTGCAGTAGTTGGTAAGAGGCAGTTTTTGGTGTGGTGCGTCATTATGATCTGATGTTTGGTCTGGTTGTGTGGTTCATTTTTGTGTACAAATGTTTCACACTTGTGATGAGCTGATTTGACTTCACATCTTGGTGATATACAGTACTGTGTAAATGCTTTAGAAGTATATAAAATCTCCTAGAGAGTGGGTGTAAAGTGAGAAGAGAAGAGGACCCTGCAGTGAGCCGTGTGGGATGCCAGTGTAGAATTAGCATGGAGAGAATGTTATGGATGTCCATATTAACTGATTAGAACACCCTTGCTGGTAGATAGAATACCTGAATCTAAAATTACTTAACTGTATTTGTATTTTGAAATGATAAAATGCAACACAAGTAACATTAATTTTAGAAGTTGTGGTTTTACATCACTGTGTTCATTAAAACATCTCCAAAGCACTCCTCATGAGAGTCTAGTATTATTTCTAGCTATCATTAAATACCTGGTTTGGTAAATTAGTGCTTATTGATGTTAAAGCAGATGAGCTGGTGATGGCTAGGACATCCAGGAAAAATCTGAAACCAAGCTTTGTTCCTCAGACTAGCTCACAAGATCTCACCTACATTTGTCAAAATGAGAAATTAGCATTTTAATGTGTTTATGTTTATCTGCATGTGTACTAATAGCACATAGTATTTTGACAAGCCAAAACTTGTATTTAAGCTGTGGACGGATTGAACGGTCATAAAGTGAGGTCCAAAAGTCTTAGACTACATTGAAAATGTGGGATTATATTCTTTTAGATCTAGAAAGATCAGAAAGGATTAGAGTTTGAAACATTTTAAACAAAGGAAAGTTATGATTAGTTAAATGAAGAAAAGATGTTTGTATGATTTTGTGCTGTTTTTGAGTCACTTTTCAAATGTAAGTGTGACACTGTGTTAAGGCCTTTGTACAGAAAGTGTTTTGAGTCTGATCTCTTCACTGAAGCTTATATTCAAACAACTCTCAGGTGGAACTGATCTGCTCATCAGAAGCTCTCATACACAGCAAATGTATCAGTGTTAAATTCAAAACAGTGGACCATCCACATGATTCTAAAGCTGCTGTTTAGCATGCTGTGTACATGCTATCATAACCAAATACCACACCACCAAATTCTAAATTCATGTTAAGATTTGAAGAATTATAAAATACTAGTGGCGAAGAGCAAGTGGTCTCAAAGCACACCAATGCCTGATATATTTGATTTACATTTAACTAAATGACCTTAAAATTCTCCTTAGCTATTTAGTCCTAAGCCTAACACTCACTCAAACCCCAACCAAAAACATACATCGGATGCTAATTCTGGCCTTAATCTTAACCTCTCTGTTAACACCATTGGGAATAAATGAAGTTTCACCAGATTTTTTGCCAGTTTGTTAATCCTTTAAACATTTTTCCAAATAGAATACAATGTGTGTTTTCAATGATCTGGGTCCTTTAAATCATGAAAGCACATTCTGCACATAGTGCATCTGTGCTGGACTCAGGCCCACTGTGCTGTGCCCTCAACTAAAGCAGCATCAGCGCTGGCAAAAAACCCACCACTGAGACGTGACCTCGGAGAGTGCTGGGACCTTTGACCTTCACCCTGTGGTCACACACACAGATCTCCCGACTGATTGCAGGCCGGGCAGAAAGGGCGACCAGGGTTCGGGGCAGCGGGGTGGTGAAGCAAGCGAGAGAAGTGAGAGAGTGAGCGAGAGAGGGAGAGATGAATGGGGTTTTGTTCTGAAATGAAAGCGTGGCAGGGCCATAGAGAGCGAGCCCATTGTCAGAGCGGGGCTGTTTCCCTTCATAACTCATTAATGACTTCATAACGACCTTAAATTCATCCACCAGGCAGTGAATGACATTATTATTCATCCGAGGTGTCTCCAGATCTACAAACGTCTTATTCTGCCCTTTCTCCTCCCCCCTCATTTTCTCTTTACCTCCCCTTCTCTTTCTAATCAACCATTCCTCTTTCCACCCATCCATCCATCCCGTTTTATTCCCTCCTTCTGTGATTCAGATTTGAATGGCTTTATTGGTCTGACTGTAGGTTTACAACTGTTTCCAGAGCAATGAAAGCAATGTTGAATACTTACAGTTATCATAAAAATATGTGTTTATACACTATATTGGTACATATCCTCTACAGACTTTGTTGCCCTGTACATGTTAGAGCACAATTTCTAATTATTTGGTGGATTTAACATGCTGGAAAATATTTACGGTACATACAGTACATAACATACACAAGCAGTGTAATGCAAAAGTTTGTGCATCCCTGGTCAAAATGTCTGTTATTGTGAATTAGGGCTACAACAAACAACAATCTATCAATTATTGAGCTTTTTTGTAGCTTTTAAATTTCACTGGTGTTTGCTAGCCGGTGCGTCAGAGCCAGGTATACAGCACTTCCCTCCAGTTGTTAGTTACTGGTCACTCCTTCTACAGAAGCTCAAGTCATGGATGATCAGTTATCGTTCTCAAGTCATGTTGCAAACGTAACTCGGTCATGCAGATTTCTCCTGTACAAAATCTGGAAAATTCGACCCTTCCTCTCTAGAGAGGCCACCCAGCTGCTCGTTCAGTCTCGTCACTTCAAGACTTGACTACTGCAACTCTCTTCTGGCTGGTCTCCCTCTGTGCACCATCAGGCCCCTGCATCTTATCCAGAATGCAGCGGCACGGGTCGTCTTCAACATTCCTAAATTCTGCCATGTCACTCCACTGCTGCATTTCTTTTCACTGGCTTCCTGTAACTACTGCCCGCATCAGGTTCAAAACCCTGATGCTGGCCTACAAAGCCAAGAACGGACCAGCCCCTCCGTACTTGATGGCAATGGTCAAAAGCCGATCCGCACCACGAGCCCTTTGAGCTTCAAGTATGGCTTGGCTCGACCCACCATCCCTCAAAATCCACGGTAGACAAGCGTCCAGGCTTTTTTCTGTCCTGGCACAAAAGTGGTGAAACAAGCTTCCCCTGGGTGTCCAAACAGCAGAGTCGCTCGCTGTCTTCAAACCCAGACTGAAAACCCACCTCTTCTGAGAGTACTTGGGTGAATAGCAGGGTGGTCTCCTTATTGACTTGTGTTTAGTAGTGTCTAAACTTAGAGGTATCTTTGAATTTTTAGTCTATTAACTAGCTGAGGTTCTTTCATTTTAGTTTGAAAGTATTTTATGTTATTGCGGCTTTTGTATTAATGACTTTTGTTTTGACGTGGTTTGGCCAGAGCCATGTCAACCCTTCCCTGCTTGTGGCGTAACTAGCCAACTAACTTGGTCATTAATTTTAGTCGACAAAGCTGATTAGTTGTCGCAGCCCTGCAGTGCATAGTTAGTAAAAGAAGGTGGACCAATATCCAAAAGGCATAAAGTTAAGGATAAAACTTTCTATTCATATAAATCAGGACTAGTGCATTTTTTCGTACAATTTTAGTGTGGAAAAAGGAATGCTTTTTGAAAATAGCTGATGCTAACACAGCAGGTAAAGCCTATAAAGAGATAGCAAAGTGATTTTGGGTAGCCATTTATTAATCACTAATTAACATTAAACAACAGTTAACAGAAATGCTGCTGGTCAAGATGAGGTTTAAAGGAGCAGGGAAACTTTCAGAGAGGACTGCATATAGGATTGCTAGAAAAGGCAAATCAAAACCCCTGTTTGACTACAAAAGACCTTTTATAAAGATTAGATTTAGCAGACTCTGGAGTGGTGCTGCACTGTTCTACTGTGCAGTGACACCTGCAGAAATATGACCTTTAAAATTATAAAAATCAGAAGAAACAATTTTTGTCATAACTTCAAGTTTAAGCCTCAGAAGTTTTCAAAGAAACAAGCCTAATGCATTTTGAAAAAAATGAGTTCTGTGGACTGATGAAGTTAAACAGAACTTTTTGGCCACAATAAGCCGAGATGTGTTTGGAGACATTTCACTGGTAGAGGGAAGAATTGATTCAATTCAATAACAGCAAATTCTTCACAGTCCTCGACCTAAACATCATCGGAAATCTCTGGATAGACCTCTAAAGGGCAGTGCAGCAAGATGGCCTTGCTTTTGCAGGCAAGAATGGATAAAATCCCCCAAACAAGAATTGAAAGACTCTTAGCTGCTACAAATAGTGTTTGAAATCTGTAATACTTGCCAAAGGGGGTGTTACTAAAATCTGACCATGCAAGGTGCCTTAGGCCCTTTTACTTTTTCATTATTCTGAAACTGTAAAAGATGGACATTTAAAAGTTATCTTGCTTAAAATATTAAGTAAATGTGTATTTAAATCTTTAACTTCATGCCTTTTAAAAAACAAGACAACTTTTATTCACATAGCTATTCACACTAACAGAAATGACCAGGGTCATCCAAAATCTTTCATACGTAGACTCACATGCTCAGATATACTCTCACACATTCTCTCTCGCTCTCATTTTCTCTCTCTCTTTCTCTCTGTGAGTCAGAGAGGGGGACAGGATGATGGCTGATTGGATTAGAGAGGGATGCGTCCGTAATCGCTGGGTATTATCTGAGGCCGTCCTGTGCATTAGGCAGCATTAGCCCTGCTGGATGGGAGGGAGTTATAGGGGAGCTGCCACTGTCCATGGTACCTGAACTACTGCTATCTCTCTCTCTCTCTCTCTCTCTCTCTCTCTCTCTCTTTTTTTTTTTCCTTCTCTCCAGCTCTCCATCTCTAGCTTCCCCTTTGGGGTGGGGTGGGGGGGTTGCTGCAGATAGCACCCATTACTGTCAGCCTCAGCTCTCTCTAATTGGCTGAGATAGGAGCCTGTCGCCGCAGAGGGAGGGCCCTAAGATTCGATTAGGCCTTCTGATACGCCGTCTATAAATTTTTAATGAACAAACAATGCGGCGCATTAAACGTCCTTTCTTTTACAGGAGCCGGACGTGATGTAGCAAAAAGGAAGTGTGACTAAAATCAGGAGGCGCGTGTACGGGAAAACGCCTGGCAGGTGAAGATCATTTCAGAAGGTTAATTACTAAACAATTCATGCTCTGCCCTCAGATTCCGACAGGCTTTACAGTATGTTGGCAAAAAATAGCTTTAAATGTAATAAGGAACTGTAGTGCACTTGATTTTGAGTCCACATAACATCGAGTTTCCAGTTTAAGCTGTGTAATTAAAGCTCATTGAAACTAATCATGGTCAAAACAACACTGAACAGCTGTCATTGACTTAACTGTAGGTGTTGGAGGGGGACTGCAAAATACTGGCATACACCCTCTCTCTGGTTTTAATTAAGGATGTGTTTGGTAATGCTACTGTTTTCTCTGAAACCCAGAGGCACAATAAACTGGGGGATGAGCGGGGGGTTAGAAAAATTTATAAAGAGAAGAAATGGAAAGTGAGAAAAAGAAAAAGTAATAGGACAAAGAGGACAGGGGGGGAATAACGGGCAAGAGAAAGATAAAGAGAGAGAAAGGTGGACTGGGGAGGGGTTGAGAAAAAGAGAGAGGGGTAAGTAACGAGAGATAGAGAGAGACAAAAGAGAGAAAGAGAAAAGGAAAGAAGAATGAGAGAGAAGAAGGGAGCATGTGAGAGGAGAGAGACAAAGAGAAGAGAGGGAAACAAAAACAGAGATGGGCTAAAAAAGGAGGATAGGGAGCTAGAGGGGTGAGGGAATGGAAAGCAAGACAAAGAGGTAAGAAAGAGAGTAAGAAAGAGATGGGACAAAGAGGGAAGGGGAGAAGGGCAATAGTAAGAAAGAGAGAGAGAGAAAGGACGTGGACAGAGGAGGGGGAGAGAGAGATGGAGTAACAATATCAAGAGAGAGAGACAAAAACAGAAAGGGAGAGAGGGACTGATAGAAAGAGAGAAAGAGAGACAGAGAAAGATGCACAGAGAAGAAGAGTAAGAGATGTATTACAAAAGAAAAAGAGAGAGACAGAGAGGGAGGGAGAGAGAGAGAGAGAGAGAGAGAGAGAGAGAGAGAGAGAGAGAGAATCAGAGAGAATCAGAGACACACAAAGAAAGAGAGAAAGAGAGGGAGAGAGAGAGAGAGTAACAGAGTGAGAAAAATGGGGGGTAACAATGGCAAGAAAGCTAAAGAGAGAGGAAAAGAGAGAGAGAGAGAGGGGGGGGAGTGAAAGGGAATTTTAAAGGCTGGAAGAAAAGATGTCCTGCTATAAAAAAGAGGAGAGAAAGAATCTCAATTAGAAAATTTTTTTTTAAATAGCCATTAATGATGGGGGGGGGGGGGGGGGGGGGGTCTCTGATTCTCTCTCTCTCTCTCTCTCTCTCTCTCTCTCTCTCTCTCTCTCTCTCTTTCTCTCTGTATTTTTATTTATTGAACAAAGCTCCATCTCTGTGTGTGAACCACAAAAAAAGAACACACTGCCAATGTACTAAAGAGCAAACACACGCCTTTAATTATACACACTCTCTCAGCCCCCAAGACCAGTAAACTCAACCTCACACACACACTCTCTCTCTTTCTATTCTTCCTCTCTCTTTGTGCTCCTGAGCAGCAGCTCATTCACTTATCCATTGAGTCACACTCGTGCTTGCTCTTCTTTTACATTACATTTCCCCCAGTCTCTTTTAACGAGTGTGAGCGTGTGTCAGAGACGGATCGAGTGAGTGAGTGAGTGAGTGAGCATGGATCTGTGTTTGTATGATAATTTAACGTGTGTTTGTGTGTGTGTATGTGTGTGTGTGTGTATGTGTGTGTGTATGTGTTGGGGTGTATGAAGGTGTAGATGGAGGTTTAACAGACTGAGTGAGCTATTCTAGTGACACTTCAGGGAAGGGGGGCATGATAAGGTCATAAACCACAATAAAATAGCAGCTGCTGATTAGCTGAATGTTCACTACTAATTTATTAAGTAATACAGAGCATGCTCCGTTTATATAAAGTGATTATTAAGACCCTATTAATTGAACTATGCATAAATCTTGTAGCATTTTTACCTTAAAATAACAGCTTCTGAATCATTGTGGTGATCCACTGACTGTAATAGGGAGAATAGTATAACCCATATTCATTTTTGTGTGAAATCTAAATATATTACTCTGCTCTACTCTCAGTGACTGTTCTGTATATCTCAGCATGTCCAGAAAAGCATGTCCTTTAGGGACGGCTCAAAGTGTGAATTACACTTCCTGAATGTAGGGGGTGCCCAGGAGCAAAAAATACCCATTTTCCACAGTATTGCTTTAATCAGTAGACTGTAACTCTAGGTAAATATCTAATTATTTACATTTAGTCCCATCCGAATTGTGTCTTAATGTTTCTCATCAACGCACTAGTTTTCTAGTCTTTTCTTCTGAGTTTTATCAATATCACAATGGAAAAGTACTAATTAACTCTAAATACAGACAATTCATTATCTGTAGTGAGGAGCACCCAATTAAGGTGGAATTTCATTGATTTTTCAAAATGTCAGAATCATTGAGTCATCAGGATGTAAATAAAGTCATTCAGAGGGTTTTGGTGTAGAATGATTCTATGCAGAGAAGCCTACTGTCTCTTTCTTTACAGTGGTGGTGATGGGAACCAGTGCTCACCAGGTCTACAACACAAATACAGCACATTCATTTACAGTCCAAACCCTCCAGTGAACATACAAGTGTCTCCTGGGTTTTACATGGAATGTTAATGATGGTAAAATAGTGGCAAACCTGGGAAAGGTATAGTTTCTTTGGGGACCATAAGTTAACACAATAATTTAGTAAGTAGCCAATTACAGTGGAATTCCATGTAGGTTTAAATATTCAGCAATTCAGTCTTTCAAATGTAAATTAAGTCTTTTCAGGGGTTTGATGTTAAATGCTTAATTACTGTGCTCTTATGGTAAATTATGTGCTCTGCATGTTCTCTATAACTTAAATGTAGCTCATTTAACTTTTCATTATCAAATGTTTTCCTGACTTTGTCTACACAAGTCATCTGAACATTCATTTTGTGAATTTTCTCTAACTTTTGTACACCTGTGGTCATTACCACATGGGGTACCAGAGCAGTCACTTGGCAACAGGCTAGGAACCACCTGAGACACTATAGCAACCACCTGGGAAACCATACCAACTGCCTTGCAACCAGACAGCAACACCTTACCAACCACCATTTCTACTTGTTACAGTGTTTTAAAAATGCATTTATATTTAGTATATTTAACAATAATATTGTTATATTGTTAAATTTCCATGTGTAATTATGTCCTCATGTCCTTTATTTACTAATAAAATAATACCGGGACACTAGTTTGTGTCACAACAAAAATATCAAAACGTCTTTTTAAAAAGTTCTGTGAGAAATATGTATCATCTGCGTATCTGTTATAGTAAAAATAATCCATATATTAGGCTCTTTTTACTCACATACCAGTTGTATGAGCTCAGGTCAGATAATATGATAATATGTGTTTTATTATGGATTTTTATTTAGCTATAATGAGGCGGTCATTTTCAACTGGAATAACTAATTAACTAATTAACATAAAATTAACACAGTTGGAGGGTTAAAGTCCCTGACTACTTTCTTATTAAGTTAATCTGGCTCCTCGGGCCCCCAGTGTAAATGTACAAAGTATGTCTTATTAATATCTTCCCAAAGTCTAATAAAAGTCTGCTTCTGTATTTCACCAGTATTGCTCTCCTCTCAATGTGGAATGGGTCATAAAAGTGGGTCAGGTGTACGTCAGCATAACCCTGACCAATCACTAACATCAAGGCTAACATGGCTCCACCCACTCTTTAAGCAAAAGCGCTGAAGCTCGAGCCGCGACTGGGGGAGCGACTGCCCTGCGTGCTTCATCATCCCTCGTATCCAGCGCCTCTCTGCTTCACCATGGACTTTAGCAGCTGGGTGTGGGGATGGATGGATCCATACCCGACCCTATCGGCACAGCGTGTAGCCAGCCACCTAAGCAGAGAGGCGAGGCGGGATGACGGGAGACGCGGGGTGTTGAGTTGTGGCTTGAGCTTGTATCTATATGTGGGCTGGTAACTCAATTACAGATTTCAGAACCTCAGTAAACCCTAAAGATCTGTAAAATCTCAACCACAGTCCAAAGTAAGAAGCTGACAAATGCATTGCCATGGTAACGTAAACAACTGATAGAGGGCTGTCAGTCACTGTCAGATTTTTGAGGAGCGTTTTATCATATTTCTGATCTGCGTCTTCTGTTGAAACTTTGCCGAGCTCTTCACTAAACGCCCAAGTTTAGTATTATTTAAAAACATTCCATATATTAAAATTGTGTTCCTAGGGCCTTTAAAATTTCACTTTAGCAGAGGGGGTTGGGGGATAATAACACACACACACACACATACATATAGATATAACAATACAGCAAGTGTAAACCATTAAATAAAATGTATGTGTGTGAGCGTGTGTGTGAGTGTGTGAGCATGTGTGTGAGTGTGAGTGTGTTGTAGTTTGCTGTTTAGACAGAAACAGATTGAGTAAGTGTGGGTCTGCTTGTTTGTATGGTTATTTCTTATACCCGCTGTGTGTGTGTGTGTGTGTATGTGTGTGTGAGTAAGTGATGAGTGTGTCAGTGTGTGCACGGGGTGACATGTCATAATACGGCTGATACTCAGGCTATTAACTTGTTGACACTTTGGGGTCAGTCTGACGGAGGTCCACTGCTCAGCATGACAGAGTGGAACCTCTTTATTATCCACAATGTAATGGTCTCATCGCTGAGGGCTTTCTTCTCTCCCTCTCTCTCGCTCTCTCTCTCTCTCTCTCTCTCTCTCTCATTCTCTCTCTCCCTCTCTCTCTCTCTCCCACTCTCTCCCTCTCTCTCTCTCTCCCACTCTCTCTCTCTCTCTCTCTCTCTCTCTCTCTTTCTCTCTCTCTCACTATCCTTTGCTCCTTCATTCTGTATGTTCCTCTCACTTGCCTATTATAATACTATGTACTGGCAATGGACCTGCATTCTCTCTCTCTCTCTCTCTCTCTCTCTCTCTCTCTCTCTCTCCTCCTTCCTTTCCTGCTCTTGCTGTTTTTCCTCATTCTCCCTCATTCCCTCTTTCTCTCCCCCCTCTTTATATTCCAACCCCTCTCTTTCTCTCTCTCCTACAGTTTTGTTTCTCTCTTTCTTTTTCTCTTGCTCTCGATCTATTTCCACCCTTCTAATTTTCATTATACGCTCTCTCTCTCTTCTTTCTATTTACACTCATACTCTCTCTCTCTTCTTTCTATTTACCCTCACACTCTCTCTCTCCTTTCTATTTACCTATTTACCCTCATACTCTCTCTCTTTCCTTTCTATTGACCCTCATACCCTCTCTCTCCTTTCTATTTACCCTCATACTTTCTCTCTCTCTCTCTCTCTCTCTCTCTCTCTCTCTCTCTCTCTCTCTCTTTCCCTTTCTCTCCCCTTCTTTCATACATACTTTCTTTCTCTCTTTCTCTCTCTCTCTCCTCCTTTCTATTTTCTCTCATACTCTTTGTCTCTCTCACACACACCCTTCCTATTTTACCTCATACTCTCATCCTCTTTCTATATTTTCTTACTTCTCACTTTATTTCTCTCCCTCATCTCTTATTCCAGTCCTATTCACTCATTCATCTCAATTTCTACCCCCCCCTCTCTCTCTACTCATCCCTTATTCCAGTCCTGTTTCAGTGCTTGTGCATCTCTCTTTCTCTCTCTCTCCCTCTCTCTCTTCACATCGAACCCCATTCACAGTCTCCTCATTTTTCACTCGCTTCTCCACCATTTTTTCTTCCACCTCCTCTCTTCCTCACCGCATCATCCCTCACTCCTTCCTCCATGTTCCTCATCACTCTCTTTCTCCTGCCCTATCTTTCTCATGCTTATTTTTCCCTCTATCTCCTCCTGTACCCCTTCCACATTTATGATACTTCCTGTCTTTCCCTTTACACTGCATCCTTCTGATCATCTCTGTCCATCAACTCTCTCTCTCTCTCTCTCTCTCTCTCTCTCTCTCTCACTCTCTGGCTGAGATTTAGTCCCGCCTCCGTTTCCACCTTCTTTTCCTCTTCTATTTGTATTCCTCCTCTCCACCTCCTCCTCTAATTCTCCCTCCCTCCTTTTTCCACTTTATTACTTTCTTCGATTATCCACTCCCTATCTCCCCCATTCAATACTTTCATTTCATGCTCCTCTCCCCTAATCTTTCACCCAATTTCCCCTCGTTTGCTCTTGTCTTCCTTTTCAGCTCCTTTCAAATCGGCCTCTTGTGTTCTCTGCTCTCTCTCTCTCTCTCTCTCTCTCTCTTCCTTTCTTTTCCCTTTTCTCTCTCTCTGCCTCTCTCTCTCACTCTCACTCTCTCTCACTCTCTTGATTGCTCTTTCTCACTGTCCCTGTTTTTCCTTTCCTCTCTTTTTTCTTTTTTTATTATCTCCCTTCATCTCTCTCTTTAATTCACTCGTTCTCTCAGGTTTCTACTCTTTTTTCCCTGTTCTCTCTTCATCTCTCTCTCTCTCTCTCTTTTTTAATGCCTCTCTCTCCTCGCTACCTCTTTTTCTACCTCTCAACCTCTTTTTAATCACATTCTCACTATCACCTCTTTTCCCTTCTCTCTCTCTCTCTCTCTCTTTCTCTCTCATCTTCTCAATATCTCCTTTTGTTCCTCCATCTTGCTATCTCTCTCCCTTTTATTCTCTCTCTCTTTCTCTCTCTCTCCCTCCCTTACGCCTTATGCCTTCTGTTCTCTCTCTCTCTCTCTCTCTCTCTCTCTCTCTCTTTCTCTCTCTCTCTCTCTCTCTCTCTCTCTCTCTCTCTCTCTCTCTCTCTCTCTCTCTCACAGTCTTTCAAACCTTGCAGATTCTTCAGCCAAACTTGTTTCTCGGTGACTCCCTCCACTCAGCTTTCTGCTCACGGAGCTGCAGGTGAGATAATGCGGCCCAATCTGCGAGATGGACCAGACTGGAGACGCTTTCACCATGAAAACCTTATTTTTCATGCTACAACGTGTAAAGCGGAGGAGGGAAAGAAATTATGGTAAATGCAGGAAACATGCTGTCAAGGCTATGTTAATACTCTCTCACTCACTCTCTGTCACACACACACACTCACATACACACACACACTTACTTACTTGGTCTCTTTTCATCTGTGCTCTATCATTCTGTCATAGCATCCCTCCATCTCCAGAGGAGTGTATTTGCTGATGCCGGCAAACATAAATTACTGCGCCTCGTTCACGCTGGCCCACATGCAGCCAGAGCATTAAAGAACTAACGCTAAAAACTTAATACCATCTGCACCGTAGACCTGCACGAGGTAAACACACACACACACCCACACCCACACACACACATACACTCATAGAGAGCTCCCATGGCCCAGGTGGATTAGTGTGTGTCTGTGTGCTTGTATAGGAGCGATAGAGTGGGAGACGGGTGTCTGCGGATATGCTGTGTGTTTGTGTGTTGGTATTTGTACGGTTTGAGGACAGGCATACACTCATTACATATAAGTACTTACACATATACAGTCTTATGCAAAGGTTTGAGCACCATTGGTCACATAAAAAGGAAACCTCTACCTGTGACCCTCATCATAAATCTTAACAGGTATAGTATATCACACAACATCAGCACATTCAGCAAAGATCTTAGTTGATATGTGCTGATCATCATCTTTAAAACATTTGATCCAAATGCTAAGGTGACAAGGCTTTTCTTTTTTAAAAAAGAGGACACTGGGGACACTCGGGAATCCACTGTTGTTAGGGTTTCAAGTTGGCCTAAGTTGTAGCACCATGGCAGTGTGTACATGTGATGATGGAAATACCTCTCAAACAATGCAACTACAGTATGTTAATGTACAATAATACATACACATTAATTAATTAAAGACCAATAAATAGCCTTAACAGCCTACATGAACAAATCATCTTCATTCAGTACAATGTTGGCCTAATTGAAACCCTCCAGCCATGTCATCCTAACTTTGATAGATACCCATGTTTCACCAGTGTCCTCTTTTTTGAACGCAAAAATATGTTCACCCTAGCATTTGAATCAAATGTTTTTAATTACAGTCTTTGTTCATTAAAAGATGTTCATTAAAAGATTTTCATGAAAGGCTGCATTTAATGAAAAGAACAACTTGCCAACTGTAAAGCATGAGAGTGGATCCATCATACTTTGGGGTTGTGTTGGTGCCAGTGGCATTAGCAATATTGCACAGGTGGAGGGTAGAATGGATTCCACATGATACCAGCAAATCCTGGATGCCAATGTCAAATCTTCTGTTAGAATAACTGAGGATGGCTTCTATAACAGGACAATGATCCAAAATGATCCGAAACAAACCTCAACGTTAACTGTGGACAACCTGAAGAGACACAGACTGAAACTTTTGGAACTCTGTCCAGGTTACTCTGTCCATGCATGATATTTGGCACATTATAGAATCAGACTCTTTTTTTCCACTTTTCCTTGAAGAAGGCGTATAATTCTGAGACACTATTGGGTTGTCTTTCATGTTTGGGTCAGGGGACTATGAACGCCATTCCAAAATCTTCAGTTTGCACCTCTCTGTAACGTTAAGGACTAACTAGACACTTACGGATTTAAAATGGCTGGGTAGGTTTAATAACAAGGAACAATTGAGCAAACCCAGAGTTAACAGTCAACCAGAGCACTAACAGTGAGGTAACCAAAGCAGACAAGGGCAAATAAAGAAACAAAAAACAAAGACAAGCCAAAGACAAAACCAGGAGTACAAATGCTAAAGCAACGAAGACAAAAGGGACGTCTAAACAACAGAAGCAAAAGACAAAGCAGAGATCAAACATAGAGTAGCAGAAAACAGACAGGAACCTCAATACACAACAGAGAATACTGGCAGTACTTCGCAAATGTAAGGACAAAGAGTGCAGGTTTTTATACAAGTGAGAGTAATGGGGAAAAGGTGATTCCTGTCAGTACTCAAATGAATAAGAACGTAAGAGCAGTTCATTATAAGAGGGCTAGTGAGTGTAGTTTGATAGTTTAAAGAAAAGACCATGGTGGGTTTTAAAATATGTTTTCTATCATTATCAAGAAGCTATTCTCTTTTCAGCTTCAGCCTTTGGACAGACATTTTATATCTGTATAATGGTTCAATATTTGCACCCAGCATTTGCCAGGTATTTTGCAGAATTTATTGTACCCTTTCTACCACCTATGCAATAGTTATTTTTTGACATTATCAGTCCACAGCACTTATTCCCAAAACCTATCTGGGTTGTATAGGTCTGTGGCATACTTTCAACATCAGGTTTGTTCAAGTAATGCTGCACAGTAGAAAGGTGCACTGTTTTCATGACTCAGCTGAACTGTCCTGCAGGTTCTAAGTCATAGAGGGTTAGCAGAGGTCATCAGTCCACATTCTCCTCGACCTCTCTTCAGCTTTTGATACAGTGGACCACAAGATCATCGTGTCTGTCCACGCCAGCCTCGGAATTACTGGCTCTGCATGGTATTGGTTGGCGTCGTATCTGGAGGGGCGCTTATACCAGGTCTTTGTAGTCTCTCCACAGGCATTCCTCAAGGCTCAGTGCTTGGTCCTCTTCTATTCTCACTCTCTATCCTCTCTCTATCCTCCCATGGGTTCTCTTTCCACTGCTATGCTGATGACAGTTAACTTATCCTTTCCCACCATCTGACACACAGATTTCTGCCAAACATCCAAATGCTGACTGAAGACCCACCTCTTCCAAGAGTACTCGGGCAAAGTGTAGTGCCGAGTATTGTGGCCTCCATACTGACTTTTGTGTTTAGTAGACTCTAAGCTCAGTGGTGTCTTTTGGATCCTAGTCTAAACAAACTAGATAAGGGTGTTTTCTGAGTAAACAGTGAATCACTTTTGTAAGTCACTCTGGATAAGAGCATCTGCTAAAGGCCTTAAATGTAAATGTAAATTTGACCTAGTGTGCCCAGGCTTTTGCATAAGACTGTTTATAACACATATGATTACATATAGGTACTTTTTTGTCATCACATATATATAGGTACGGGTATATTTGTGTGTGTATGTGTGTGTTAATGTGTGTATGTGTGTCTCTGTAAATGCATTTGGAAGTTGGTGTTGATTTGTGATGCTGTGCGCCGGTATGCATTTGTGAGCGTGCCCATCTGTGTGTGCATGTGTGTTCCAGCGCCACTCTCAGCATATCGCGCAAACAATGGCAGTGTTAACAAAAACACAAACACACATGCGCGCACGACACACACACACACACACACACACACACACACATACAGACTCCAGCTAGAATGGCACAGATGGCTTCATTTATCAAACCTGTTCAGAATATGATCACATGACAGCAGGGTCCTCATCAATACACCCAGTGGCAACAAAGCCAGACAATCCAACATCAGCTCTCACACACACAGACACACAAACACACACACACACACGCTTGTCCCAGAGACTCTGTGTCTCTGTTCACTGTGCACTTCGTTCCTACACAAGGCACTATATATGTCACTACTATCCATATTCTCACACTGTGTACCTCACTATTTATATTGTACAGTATACATGGTATACATCTCTGTAGTCTTACACTATACACTTTTATTTACTATCGATATTGTTAGACTATACACTGTGTACTTCATTATCTGTATGCATACATTAGACACTGTGTATGTCACTATCTATATTCGTTCAGTATGCACAGTGTATATTACTCTCTATATTCTTACACAATACACTATGTACTTCATAGTTGTCTTACATTATGCACTGTGTGCTTAACTATCTATATAATTACACTATACACTGAACTTCACTATCTGTATTTTTACACTTTACACTGTGTAATTCACTTACAGAAATTGGCATGTTTTTGTGGACTATTTGAATGGGAATCTCTAGTTGTCTGAAGCCTGTGAATACATGTGTAGGTACCATGGCTTTAATATTGCAAGACATGATCCAGAAATCACAAAAAGCCTGTCCAGAGTCAGAATGTGCAGCAAACAGAGCAAGTCAGGTAATCCAAAATAAAAATATGAAGCATGAGTCAGAACAGAGCAAAATCTGGCAGGCAAAAGGGAGAAATGGCTTAGCATATTCAAAAACAAGAGTTAGACTTCACAAGCTGAGGCCACACCTTACGGAGCATGAAAAGAATGTCAGACTCATACAACTCTATGGCTCACAGTTCATATGAATTTATGAATTCCAGCTGGAGAAGAAGTGAAGTTAGTCACATGGAATTTGCAACTAATATCATTGACTTAAGTTTTGGGGCGGTAAGAAACTCCACATGAAGCAAAGGTGCCACCATCTGGCACACAAACTTCTGGGGTCAATGTGCAACTGATAAATGAATGCTAATGCTAAAGGTCTTATAAAACCACCAGGGCCCGAATGTACCATAACAGTACACCACAACCTGTGGAATTTTCCAGTGTCAATCCACTACTTACCCTGAAAGTGTAGTATACACTGTAGTAGATCTGAGACACAGCCCATGTTAGTTTTTCCATGACCTACTGTGCTGAGAGCAAGGCTGGGCCCTCACTGGACCCAGACGCTGGGTGACTGGTCTGTGGCTGTAGCCTGAGTGTGTGTGTACTGTAGATTACCAAATCATTGCAGGTGCCGTTCTCCTGAGCCTACAGTGAAACACTGGCAGTGATGGATGTGCCATGCTGAGATATTCAGCACAAGTGGCCATCGATCAAACGTTACAATGGAAACCAGCAGCTTTGCCTCCGGCGTGCACAGTTTGGTTCTATGGATGCCAATAGGGTGATTATGCACAGGCGGTAAAATCAGGCGTGGTTTTCCCCCTACATGTCTGACACCTCCAACCATTTGGATTTTTCACCACACTCATACAGACACTGCAATTTTGGCATATGGTTGTAATGATAAGGCCGACAAGGTGAAAATAAGTGCAGGGAGAATTTAACACAAGACCAGAGGGGCTCACAAAGAACTCTCCAGTCGAAAGAACAGTCAGTTCTTGAAGGTGATGTGTTAGAAGCAAGACAAATGGATAAGCATAAGGATCTGAGCTACTTTGATATGGGGAAAAGTGTGATGGTTTGACCACTGGGTCAGAACTTCTCTAAAACATCAGACAGGTGCTCCAAGAAATGACAGCCACTGAACAGGCGACAGGGTCACGGGCACCTAAGGCTGTAATCCAAGGATCTGCTGTTAACGTCTTGGTGCCAGATACCACAGGATGCCTTCAGAGGGTTTGTGGAATCAGGAGAGGGTTTATAAGGCAGATAGTCTTAATGGTTTGGCTGATCAGTGTACAAACCAGGGCCAGTTTTAGAGGACCACAGAGTACAGGTGGCAGTGCAGTACATTTATAATATAAAATCTACACAAAACTGCTCCTGTAATAAAGGTGCCAATCCCCAAATGTGTCAAAAAGTGTGCTTATGATCATTATTCTGCTGTAGAATAATAACTATCTGAATCCTCACTGCTATTTTCTTATAGCTTTCTCCTGCTTTGTGGGGAAGTTTTTGCTAGGCAGTGCTAGGCAACTGCTTATAGAGAGCCTATGACTGCTGTTTATTGGTACAAGATTTGATGAGTTTTTATGAAGCTTTAAACTTTGCATCATATTGTGATGATGGTTTTCACACTTGCACTTTTTAATCTGGTTTAATTCCACTGTGTAGAGAATGTCTTCATGTGGTTTGTTGCGCTTGGTTTTTTCCCTTGGTGAAAACAACCAAAGCCGAGGGGGAAATGCTCCAAGTTTGCAAACTTGTTAAATGATTTGGGCCAGAAAACAAACAATAAGTGTGAAAAGTCTCTTAATAAAGCATTGATTAATCAAACCGAAACATAAACACACAGGCGCATAAAATAATAATATCTGCTATTATTAATTGCATTTATTCTACTATAAATATGTGAGAAAATATACACTTGCTGCTTAGTTAAATAGCTGTGTATCATTTATATGTTAATGAATTATTACACACAAACTGTAAGTCACTCTGGATAAAATAATTTACCATTAGCAATAAATAAAAATATGTCACTAGCCCATCATATTACATTGTGTCGTAAGTTGTGGGCCATTAGCAGCACTGTAAATTAATATGTACAGTATAGGTTGTGACCATAATTGTGCCCACTTGTCTGGCAAATTGAATAATTCCTGTGACCGTACAGACAACATTTGTATCTGGAAGCAGATGTGTTCATCACAGTGTGTATGTGTGTGGCATAAAAATGCCATGGCAGAAATCCATGCTAGTCTGACACTATGTGACAGACTGTTATCTATACAAACGTAGATGAAATTTGTGCTAAAATTCAGCCTGCTACCAGTTTTAGTAAGAGATCCTGCATCACTTGCTGGCTGCGTTAGCTTCATAGCTTCAGTGCCAAACCAAGCACACCCAACTTCTTGGCTGATCAACTACATTCAGAGTAAGGGGGAAATTATGTAAATTGGATTTTTCACTGAACTGTTCCTTTAATGAGGCAGAGATATCTGATATCAACTTGAGGCTGCAGCCCATGTCTAAACCTAATCCTGGTTTACAGTCCTGATTCTAACTGTGTCAAGTTCTGAGGGCCGACTAGATCCAGCATAAATTTACTGGGGAGTCAAAAATGGAGAAATGGAGACCAAAAAGGCCGGAGCGACAGCGGTAAATTCCAGCTGGTCACGCCTGTGTGGATATTTGATTTGCTGGAGGAAAATGACTGACTTGTATTTGAAACATGCTCCCCTTTCCATTTCCGCACTCTAGTTCACAGCTACAGCGAGAAATACGGGAAAACACAGCAGCCTGGAAAAACAATTCTACCTGAGCTAAAAGAGTGTGTGAGAAGGAGGAGAGAGTGTGTGTATCTGTGTGTGGGTGGGTGGGCATCTATAGGGTGTGGATGTAATTAGTAGATGGGTTCCAGGAGTGTTTGGATAATTTCGAGCAGAGATGGAGAGAGTGTGATTTGCTATGTCTATGTGTGTTTATGCCTGCAGTAGTGTGCCAACCATATGTCACCATTCTGTGGCCACATCTGTCGCTGCAGCTCTCCCAGATTGACTGTGTGTGTGTGTGTGTGTGTATGTGTGTGGGGGGGCCTGAGTATGTGTGCTGTTTAATAAATACATTTAAAAGCTATGATGTTGTCTTTATCTAGTCTGAGGACATGTGATGAAGGTCCGATCATATTGCATTATGCATGTGTATGTGTGTATGTGACAGTATGTTTTTGTATTGAAGGCAGATAGATCTATGCATTTGTGTGTGTGTGTGTGTGTGTTACGGTATCTGGAACCAGAACAGATACTTTAAGTCCTTTAAGTTGTGAGGTGGGGCCTCCATGGATCACATTAATGACCCACGGCTACACCAGTTGTCCTTTCTTGGAGCACTTTCAGTACGTACTGACCACGGCATACCAGGAACACTCCACATGACCTGCCTGATGTTTTAGAGATGTTCTGACCCAGTCCTCTAGCCATCACAATCTGATTCTTGTCAGAGTGTCTTAGATCCTTATGCTCGACCATTTTTTCTCCCTGCATTTAACACATCACCTTCAAGAACTGACTGTTCACGTGAGACCTCATATATCCCACCCCTTGACAGATGAAGCCACTGTAGATGAAGATAATCAATGTTTTTCAGTTCACCTGTCAGTGGATGGTTATGGATGTCTGGAAGTGTGCATTTATGTAGAGATGCAACAGTGTCACAATCTTTATCAGTTTAGTGCTCAAAATATTCATTTCAGTGATTTGAACTTAATGTGGGGGTAAGCTAAATCTGATGTGTAGCATTTCATTACACCTGAATGATGAATGAGAGGACACATATTATGAACATTCAATTTACTTAATGAATTGTTTTGTGTGGACAGGTTGTCTAGAAAGATGGACTTGTGTTGGAGCTCAGCGAGGCAGTGTTTAGCCATGTGGATCTATAAGCTTCTCACTGTTGATAGCTGCATCCGAATAGTGAAACATCCTCTCCTAGGTTCTGTGCAATCTGGTAACCATGTAGATCCATGAACTGGTCAGCTCACTGCTGGCAGCTGCATCCGAATACTGAAACATCCTCTTCCAGGATCTGTTCGATCTGGTAGCCATGTGGATCCTTAGGCTAGTCAGCTGACTTCTGGCAGCTGCATCCAAATACTGAAAAGTACTTTCCTAAGTTCTGTTCAATCTGATGTGGATCATGTGGATCCATAAAATCAGCAGAATTAAGCAGCACAGACAGTAAAGGAAAATTCAGTAAACTATTTGGACACAGCCACAGACACCCACACGAAACTGAAGGTTGTATCTAAGTACTGTATATTCAGGTTCGATTCTCCAGCCAGGCAAGCCCTCACACAACTGAAAGAATTCTGCTTGGAGGGGTTGGAAAAAACCTTGTCCAGTCGGTGCCTTCTCCTGACTCGTAAACAGTTATAGGTCTAATTGAGGTGATTTCAGCCTGCTGGGGAAATACTGACAATTAGGACTAAGGTTCTATTAACTTTTTCCTCAGTATAAAATTGGCATCTTGTCTCACTGTTGTGTTTAATAAATGATGGCAGTCAAATTTGCATTGTTTTTGCAAACGTGTTGCAATTACATCACCTCTATCTATAAACATTATTTGACAGAGGATTAAATATTGATATGTCCATATTTTTAATTAAGAACAAAATATTTAATGGGGTTTACTCATTTTTTTTACATGACTGTATACTGTACGCATACAAGTAGGTCAGTGCACATTAGTTTAATCCTGTGTGTGTGTGTATGTGTGTATGCTTATGCCAGAGTGTTTTTTTGACTCATATTCAGGAGCTATAGTTCATATCCACGTCTCTCTCTTTGTCACCTGTTCATTTGTATGGGTCTGACAGTTCTCATTATTGCTTTGGCAGTAGCTCAGCCTGTCATGCCAATGCAGCAATCCGGAGAGGGGATTCTAGCAAGGCGATGGTGTTCCAGCTATAGAGCCATGACTGCGGCCTCGGAGCGCTGCAACAGGGCTGCTACATCATTGCAGAGACAATTACCGTCAAACAGCCCAAACAAACAAACGAGGCAGGAACAATGGCTATGGTTAATTATCCGCACACAGACAGTGGTGTTTGAGCTGATAGATGTACAGTGCATGGTGTCAATTCTAACAGAAAAGGCTCAGGCTAGTCAATTAACTAACAAGGCTGTAATTAAGGAAAACCTCTTCAGTACAGCACACTGAAGCTATGTATCTGCTATCATGTTAAAGTCACTGACACTGCAGTCTCGTAACACTGCCATTAAGAGTTTATGAGTCATGGAGAATGTTGGGGCTGTGTTTATCTTGTAATGTACGGTAATCCATTAACGCTGTGCGATTTGCGCATTTCTGCATTATTGATAACTGATGCCTCGTTTTTTTCCTGAGTTAATACATCAATATCTGCTGTTGCTGATGTGTGTGCGGGCATTGAGGTGAATTCGTCTTCGCTGAGTGATCTGCAACATGTCCGCATCTACAGATTTTAAGGCAAAATTATAATTTTTTGCTACCAGTTTGATAGAACAGCATACACACTATATATCCGATGGTTTGCAGACACCCTTTCTACAGAATGCATCCAGCTACTTTAAGTTGCACACATTGTTGATACAGATGTGCAAATGCATTCACACACACACAGCTTGACTCATCCCTTTAGACAAGGACGGCAAATAAAATAGGACTCTCTGGAGCAGCATAAACATAAACCTATTGTTACCATGCCTAATGCCAGGTGTGGGCCAAGGGGGTATAAAGTCACCCAGAGCGAGTGTTCTCTGGAATGATTGTGCTCCATCCAGTACTTTAGGATTATCCAACATCCTTACCTTAATAATGCTGTTGTTGATGAATGCAATCAAATCCTCACAGAAATGCTCCAAAATCCAGTAAAAGAACAATGACTGAGTGTCTCAAAACGTTAGTCCATATAGTGTGTTAATACTGATGCAGATGACTTTTGACCAGCAATTACACTATTATACATGGAATGATATCAGTTATGCATAATCTGTGTGTAATTGCAGTTGATTCTAATGGTAAAGAGATATTTATAGTACGCTCGTTAGTGTAATGTGTTCATTAATTTGAACAGTGCTTTTGGCAGCATCAGTTATGCTAATTAACATGATTATTAATAGTAATATTAATATACCTTTGTTGTCATTAAACATATGCACTTTTACAGAACAGTGGAATTCTTCTCTTCACATGTACCAGCTTAGAAAGCCAGGGTCAGAACGCAGGGTCAGCCATGCTACGACATCCCTGGAGCAGAGAGGGTTAAGGGCCTTGCTCAGGGAGGCAACAGTGGCAGCTTAGAAAACCAAACATCAACAACGACAACATATAAACAATAACAGTAATAACAACAGCAACAACAGCAATAATAATAATAATAATAATAATAATGTTATTATTAACATTAGTCTGAGTACTGGACCTCAATAACATCTTAGCTTTCAATCTAGAGCTTTGATATTAAATAATCTTAGTATTTCATTAATCATTCATGCCTGCATTAGTGTTTACTGGTATGTGAGTTAATACATCAGTAAATGTGTGTGTGTATTCTGAGGGGAATGTCTGTGTTCCTCATAAATGTTGGCATCTAGAATAATGAGATTCTTGTAAAAAATACAAAAAATATAAGAAGGTTGTATCTGTGGCTTTTATTTCTAAATAAAAGAAAGTTAAAGGCTAATTAT